>NW_021144103.1:0-51623 GCF_004193775.1 Glycine soja
ATCGAGGCGCTTGAAATTGAGCAACGGAAGCTCTCGAGAAATTCCAATGGTGATAACTTTTCACTCAGAGGTACGATTCAGGCGCATAATATATCGAGACGCTCGAAATTGAACATCGGAAGCTTTCGAGAAATTCTAATGGTTAGAACATTTCACTCGGAGGTCCGATTCAGGCGCATAATATATCGAGACGCTCGAAATTCAACAATGGACGCTCTGGAGCAATTCAAATGGTCATAACGTTTCACTCGGAGGTTCGATTAAGGCGCATAATATATCGAGACGCTCGAAATTCAAAAATGGAACTCTGGAGCAATTCAAATGGTCATAACTTTTCACTCGTAGGTCCGGTTCAGGCGCATAATATATCGAGGCTCTCGAAATTGAGCAACGGAAGCTCTCGAGAAATTTAAATGGTCATAACTTTTCACTCAGAGGTCCGGAAGCTCTCGAGATATTCAAATGGTCATAACTTTTAACTCGGAGGTCCGATTCAGGCACATAATATATCGAGACGCCCGAAATTGAACAACGGAGGCTCTCGAGAAATTCAAATGGTAATAACTTTTCACTCGGAGGTCCGATTCTGGCGTATAATATATCGAGACGCTTGAAATTTAGCAACGGAAGCTCTCGAGAATTTCAAATGGTCATTACTTTTCACTCGGAGATCCGATTCTGGCGCATCAAATGTAGAGACGCTCGAAATTGGACAACGGAAGCTCTCGAGAAATTCAAATGGTAATTACTTTTCAATCGGAGGTCCGATTCAGGGACATCACATATAGAGACGGTCGAAATTGAACTACGGAAGCTCTCGAGATATTCAAATGGTCATAACTTTTAACTCGGAGGTCCGATTAAGGCACATAATATATCGAGACGCCCGAAATTGAATAACGGAAGCTCTTGAGAAATTCAAATGGTCATTACTTTTCACTCGGAGGTCCGATTCAGGCGCATCACATACAGAGAAGCTCGAAATTGAACAACGGAAGCTCTCGAGATATTCAAATGGTCATAACTTTTAACTCGGATGTCCGATTCAGGCACATAATATATCGAGACGCCCGAAATTGAACAACGGAATCTCTTGAGAAATTCAAATGGTCATTACTTTTCACTCGGAGGTCCGATTCAGGCGCATCAGATATAGAGATGCTCGAAATTGAACAACGGAAGCTCTTGAGAAAATCAAATGGTCATTACTTTTAACTCGGAGGTCCGATTCAGGCGCATCACATATAGAGACGCTCGAAATTGAACAACGTAAGCTCTCGACATATTCATATGGTTATAACTTTTAACTCGGAGGTCCGATTGAGGTGCATCACATATAGAGACGCTCGAAATTGAACAACGGAAGCTCTTGAGAAATTCAAATGGTCATTATTATTCACTCGGAGGTCCGATTCAGGCGCATCACATATAGAGACGCTCGAAATTGAACAACGGAAGCTCTCGAGATATTCAAATGGTCATAACTTTTAACTCGGAGGTCCGATTCAGGCACATTAAATATCGAGACGCTCGAAATTGAACAACGAAAGCTCTTGAGAAATTCAAATGGTCATTACTTTTCACTCGGAGGTCCGATTCAGGCGCATCACATATATAGACGCTCGAAATTGAACAACGGAAGCTCTCGAGAAATTCAAATGGTCATTACGTTTCACACGGAGGTCAGATTCAGGCACATAATATATTGAGACGCGCGAAATTGAACAACGGAAGCTCTTGAGAAAATCAAATGGTCATTACTGTTAACTCGGAGGTCCGATTCAGGCGCATCATATATAGATACGCTCGAAATTGAACAACGGAAGCTCTCGACATATTCAAGTGATTATAACTTTTAACTCAGAGGTCCGATTCAAGCGCATCACATGTCGAGACGCTCGAAATTGAACAATGGAAGCTCTTGAGCAATTCAAATGGTCTTAACTTTTCACTCGTAGGTCCAATTCAGGCGCATAATCTTTCAACAGGCTCGAAATTGAACAACGGAATCTTTCGACATATTCAAATGGTTATAACTATTAACTCGGAGGTCCGATTTAGGCGCATCACATGTCGAGACGCTCGAAATTGAACAATGGAAGCTCTTGAGCAATTCAAATGGTCATAACTTTTCACTCGTAGGTCCAATACAGGCGCATAATATATCGAGAGGCTCGAAATTGAACAACGGAAGGTCTCGAGAAATTCAAATGGTAATTACTTTTCAATCGGAGGTCCGATTCAGGCACATCACATATAGAGACGCTCTAAATTGAACAAGGGAGGCTCTCGAGATATTCAAATGGTCATAACTTTTAACTCAGATGTCCGATTCAGGCGCATAATATATCGAGACGCCCGTAATTGAACAACGCAAGCTCTTGAGAAATTCAAATGGTCATTACTTTTCACTTGGAGGTCCGATTCAGGCGCATCACATATAGAGATGCTCGAAATTGAACAACGGAAGCTCGCGAGATATTCAAATGGTTATAACTTTTAAGTCGGAGGTCCGATTCAGGCACATAATATATCGAGATGCCCGAAATTGAACAACGGAAGCTCTCGAGAAATTCAAATGGTCATAACTTTTCACTCGGAGGTCCGATTCGGGCGTATAATATATCGAGACGCTTGAAATTGAGCAACGGAAGCTCTGGAGAATTTCAAATGGTCATAACTTGTCACTCGTAGGTCCGATTCAGGTGCATAATATACCGAGACGCTTGAAATTGAGCAACGGAAGCTCTCAAGATATTCAAATGGTCATAACTTTTAACTCGGATGTCCGATTCAGGCACATAATATATCGAGATGCCCGAAATTGAACAACGGAAGCTCTTGAGAAAATCAAATGGTCATTACTTTTAACTCGGAGGTCCGATTCAGGCGCATCACAAATAGAGACGCTCGAAATTGAACAACGTAAGCTCTCGACATATTCATATGGTTATAACTTTTAACTCGGAGGTCCGATTGAGGTGCATCACATATAGAGACGCTCGAAATTGAACAACGGAAGCTCTTGAGAAATTCAAATGGTCATTATTATTCACTCGGAGGTCCGATTCAGGCACATCACATATAGAGACGCTCGAAATTGAACAACGGAAGCTCTCGAGATATTCAAATGGTCATAACTTTTAACTCGGAGGTCCGATTCAGGCACATAAAATATCGAGACGCTCGAAATTGAACAACGAAAGCTCTTGAGAAATTCAAATGGTCATTACTTTTCACTCGGAGGTCCGATTCAGGCGCATCACATATAGAGAAGCTCGAAATTGAACAACGGAAGCTATCGAGATATTCAAATGGTCATTACTTTTTACTCGAAGGTCCGATTCAGGCGCATCGCATATAGAGACGGTCGAAATTGAACAACGGAAGCTCTCGAGATATTCAAATGGTCATAACTTTTAACTCGGAGGTCCGATTCAGGCACATAATATATCGAGACGCCCGAAATTGAACAACGCAAGCTCTTGAGAAATTCAAATGGTCATTACTTTTCACTCGGAGGTCCGATTCAGGCGCATCACATATAGAGATGCTCGAAATTGAACAACGGAAGCTCGCGAGATATTCAAATGGTTATAACTTTTAAGTCGGAGGTCCGATTCAGGCACATAATATATCGAGATGCCCGAAATTGAACAACAAAAGCTCTCGAGAAATTCAAATGGTCATAACTTTTCACTCGGAGGTCCGATTCGGGCGTATAATATATCGAGACGCTTGAAATTGAGCAACGGAAGCTCTCGAGAATTTCAAATGGTCATTACTTTTCACTCGGAGGTCCGATACAGGCGCATCACATATATAGACGCACGAAATTGAACAACGGAAGCTCTCGAGAAATTCAAATGGTCATAACTTGTCACTCGTAGGTCCGATTCAGGTGCATAATATACCGAGACGCTTGAAATTGAGCAACGGAAGCTCTCGAGAAATTCAAATGGTCATTACTTTTGACTCGGAGGTCCGATTCAGGCGCATCGCATATAGAGACGGTCGAAATTGAACAACGGAAGCTCTCGAGATATTAAATGGTCATAACTTTTAACTCGGAGGTCCGATTAAGGCACATAATATATCGAGACGCCCGTAATTGAACAACGGAAGCTCTTGAGAAATTCAAATGGTCATTACTTTTCACTCGGAGGTCCGATTCAGGCGCATCACATATAGAGAAGCTCGAAATTGAACAACGGAAGCTATCGAGATATTCAAATGGTCATAACTTTTAACTCGGAGGTCCGATTCAGGCACATAATATATCGAGACGCCCGAAATTGAACAACGGAAACTCTTGAGAAATTCAAATGGTCATTACTTTTTACTCGGAGGTCCGATTCAGGCGCATCACATATAGAGATTCTCGAAATTGAACAATAGAAGCTCGCGAGACATTCAAAAGGTCATAACTTTTAACTCGGAGGTCCGATTCAGGCACATAATATATCGAGACGCTTGAAATTGAGCAACGGAAGCTCTCGAGAATTTCAAATGGTCATTACTTTTCACTCGGAGATCCGATTCTGGCGCATCAAATATAGAGACGCTCGAAATTGGACAACGGAAGCTCTTGAGATATTCAAATGGTCATAACTTTTAACTCGGAGGTCCGATTCAGGCACATAATATATCAAGATGCCTAAAATTGAAAAACGGAAGCACTTGAGAAAATCAAATGGTCATTACTTTTAGCTCGGAGGTCCGAGTCAGGCGCATAATATATCAAGACGCTTGAAATTGAGCAACGAAAGCTCTCGGGAATTTCAAATGGTCATTACTTATCACTCGGAGGTCCGATTCAGGCGCATCACATATAGAGACGCTCGAAAATGAACAACGGAAGCTCTCGAGAAATTCAAATGGTCATAACTTGTCACTCGGAGGTCCGATTCAGGTGCATAATATATCGAGACGCTTGAAATTGAACAACGGAAGCTCTCGAGAAATTCAAATGGTCATTACTTTTTACTCGGAGGTCCAATTCAGGCGTATAACATATCGAGACACTTGAAATTGAGCAACGGAAGCTCTCGAGAATTTCAAATAGTCATTACTTTTCACTTGGAGGTCCGATTCAGGCCCATCACATATAGAGACGCTCGAAATTGAACAACGGAAGCTCTTGAGAAATTCAAATGGTCATTACTTTTCACTCGGAGGTTCGACTTAGGCGCATCACATATAGAGACGCTCGAAATTGAACAACGGAAGCTCTCGAGATATTCAAATGGTCATAACTTTTAACTCGGAGGTCCGATTCAGGCGCATCACATATAGAGACGCTCAAAATTGAACAACGTAAGCTCTTGACATGTTCATATGGTTATAACTTCTAACTCGGAGGTCCGATTCAGGCGCATCACATGTCGAGACGCTCGAAATTGAACAATAGAAGCTCTGGAGCAATTCAAATGGTCGTTACTTTTCACATGGAGGTCCGATTCAGGCGCATCACATATAGAGACGCTCGAAATTGAACAACGTAAGCTCTCGACATATTCATATGGTTATAACTTTTAACTCGGAGGTCCGATTCAGGCGCATCACATGTCGAGACGCTCGAAATTAAACAATGGTAGCTCTTGAGCAATTCATATGGTCTTAACTTTTCACTCGTAGGTCCAATTCAGGAGCATAATATATCGACAGGCTCGAAATTGAACAACGGAAGGTCTCGAGAAATTCAAATGGTCATAACTTTTCACTCAGAAGTCCGATTTAGGCGTATAACATATCGAGAAGCTTGAAATTGAGCAACGAAAGCTCTCGAGATATTCAAATGGTCATAACTTTTAACTCGGAGGTCCGATTCAGGCACATCACATATAGAGACGCTCGAAATTGAACAACGGAAGCTCTCGAGATATTCAAATGGTGATAACTTTTAACTCGGAGGTCCGATTCAGGCGCATCACATGTCGAGACGCTCGAAATTGAACAATAGAAGCTCTGGAGCAATTCAAATGATCGTTACTTTTCATATGGAGGTCCGATTCAGGCGCATCACATATAGAGACGCTCGAAATTGAACAACGTAAGCTCTCGACATATTCATATGGTTATAACTTTTAACTAGGAGGTCCAATTCAGGCGCATCACATGTCGAGACGCTCGAAATTCAACAATGGAAGCTCTAGAGAAATTCAAATGGTCTTAACTTTTTACTCGTAGGTCCAATTCAGGGTTATAATATATCGAGAGGCTCGAAATTGAACAACGGAAGCTCTCGAGAAATTCAAATGGTCATAACTTTTCAGTCAGAGGTCCGATTCAGGCGTATAACATATCGAGGTGCTTGAAATTGACCAACGAAAGCTCTCAAGATATTCAAATGGTCATAACTTTTAACTCGGAGGTCTGATTCAGGCACATCACATATAGAGACGCTCGAAATTGAACAACGGAAGCTCTCGTGATATTCAAATGGACATAACTTTTAACTCAGATGTCCGATTAAGGCGCATAATATATCGAGACGCCCGAAATTGAACAACGGAAGCTCTTGAGAAAATCAAATGGTCATAACTTGTCACTCGGAGGTCCGATTCAGGTGCATAATATATCGAGACGCTTGAAATTGAGCAACGGAAGCTCTCGAGAATTTCAAATGGTCATTACTTTTCACTCGGAGGTCCGCGCATCACATATAGAGACGCTCAAAAATGAACAACGGAAGCTCTCGAGAAATTCAAATGGTCATAACTTGTCACTCGGAGGTCTGATTCAGGTGCATAATATATCGAGACGCTTGAAATATAGCAACGGAAGCTCTCGAGAAATTCAAATGGTCATTACTTTTTACTCGGAGGTCCGATTCAGGCGCATCGCATATAGAGACGGTCGAAATTGAACAACGGAAGCTCTCGAGATATTCAAATGACCATAACTTTTAACTCGGTGGTCCGATTCAGGCGTATAACATATCGAGACGCTTGAAATTGAGCAACGGAAGCTCTCGAGAATTTCAAATGGTCATTACTTTTCACTTGGAGGTCCGATTCAGGCGCATCACATATAGAGACGCTCGAAATTAAACAACGGAAGCTCTTGAGAAATTCAAATGGTCATTACTTTTCACTCGGCGGTTCGATTCAGGCGCATCACATATAGAGACACTCGAAATTGAACAACGGAAGCTCTCGAGATATTCAAATGGTCATAACTTTTAACTCGGAGGTCCGATTCAGGCACATTAAATATCGAGACGCTCGAAATTGAACAACGGAAGCTCTTGAGAAATTCAAATGGTCATTACTTTTCACTCGGAGGTTCGATTCTGGCGCATCAAATATAGAGACGCTCGAAATTGGACAACGGAAGCTCTCGAGATATTCAAATGGTCATAACTTTTAACTCGGAGGTCCGATTCAGGCACATAATATATCGAGACGCCCGAAATTGAACAACAGAAGCACTTGAGAAAATCAAATGGTCATTACTTTTAGCTTGGAGGTCCGATTTAGGCGAATAATATATCAAGACGCTTGAAATTTAGCAACGGAAGCTCTCGAGAATTTCAAATGGTCATTACTTTTCACTCGGAGGTCCGATTCAGGCGCATCACATATAGAGACGCTCGAAAATGAACAACGGAAGCTCTGGAGAAATTCAAATGGTCATAACTTGTCACTCGGAGGTCCGATTCAGGTGCATAATATATCGAGACGCTTTAAATTGAGCAACGGAAGCTCTCGAGAAATTCAAATGGTCATTACTTTTTACTCGGAGGTCCGATTCAGGCGCATCGCATATAGAGACGGTCGAAATTGAACAACGGAAGCTCTCGAGATATTCAAATGGTCATAACTTTTAACTCGGAGGTCCGATTCAGGCACATAATATATGGAGACGCCCATAATTGAACAACGCAAGCTCTTGAGAAATTCAAATGGTCATTACTTTTCACTCGGAGGTCCGATTCAGGCGCATCACATATAGAGATGCTCGAAATTGAACAACGGAAGCTCGCGAGATATTCAAATGGTCATAACTTTTAAGTCGGAGGTCCGATTCAGGCACATAATATATCGAGATGCCCGAAATTGAACAACGGAAGCTCTCGAGAAATTCAAATGGTCATAACTTTTCACTCGGAGGTCCGATTCGGGCGTATAATATATCGAGACGCTTGAAATTGAGCAACGGAAGCTCTCGAGAATTTCAAATGGTCATTACTTTTCACTCGGAGGTCCGATTCAGGCGCATCACATATAGAGACGCTCGAAATTGAACAACGGAAACTCTCGAGAAATTCAAATGGTCATAACTTGTCACTTGTAGGTCCGATTCAGGTGCATAATATACCGAGACGCTTTAAATTGAGCAACGGAAGCTCTCAAAAAATTCAAATGGTCATTACTTTTTACTCGGAGGTCCGATTCAGGCGCATCGCATATAGAGACGGTCGAAATTGAACTACGGAAGCTCTCGAGATATTCAAATGGTCATAACTTTTAACTCGGAGGTCCGATTAGCCACATAATATATCGAGACGCCCGAAATTGAATAACGGAAGCTCTTGAGAAATTCAAATGGTCATTACTTTTCACTCGGAGGTCCGATTCAGGCGCATCACATACAGAGAAGCTCGAAATTGAACAACGGAAGCTCTCGAGATATTCAAATGGTCATAACTTTTCACTCGTAGGTCCAATACAGGCGCATAATATATCGAGAGGCTCGAAATTGAACAACGGAAGCTCTCGAGAAATTCAAATGGTAATTACTTTTCAATCGGAGGTCCGATTCAGGCACATCACATATAGAGACGCTCTAAATTGAACAAGGGAAGCTCTCGAGATATTCAAATGATCATAACTTTTAACTCAGATGTCCGATTCAGGCGCATAATATATCGAGACGCTCGTAATTGAACAACGCAAGCTCTTGAGAAATTCAAATGGTCATTACTTTTCACTTGGAGGTCGGATTCAGGTGCATAATATATCGAGACGCTTGAAATTGAGCAACGGAAGCTCTCAAGAAATTCAAATGGTCATTACTTTTTACTCGGAGGTCCGATTCAGGCGCATCGCATATAGAGACGGTCGAAATTGAACTACGGAAGCTCTCGAGATATTCAAATGGTCATAACTTTTAACTCGGAGGTCCGATTAAGGCACATAATATATCGAGACGCCCGAAATTGAATAACGGAAGCTCTTGAGAAATTCAAATGGTCATTACTTTTCACTCGGAGGTCCGATTCAGGCGCATCACATACAGAGAAGCTCGAAATTGAACAACGGAAGCTCTCGAGATATTCAAATGGTCATAACTTTTCACTCGTAGGTCCAATACAGGCGCATAATATATCGAGAGGCTCGAAATTGAACAACGGAAGCTCTCGAGAATTTCAAATGGTAATTACTTTTCAATCGGAGGTCCGATTCAGGCACATCACATATAGAGACGCTCTAAATTGAACAAGGGAAGCTCTCGAGATATTCAAATGGTCATAACTTTTAACTCAGATGTCCGATTCAGGCGCATAATATATCGAGACGCCCGTAATTGAACAACGCAAGCTCTTGAGAAATTCAAATGGTCATTACTTTTCACTTGGAGGTCCGATTCAGGTGCATAATATACCGAGACGCTTTAAATTGAGCAACGGAAGCTCTCAAAAAATTCAAATGGTCATTACTTTTTACTCGGAGGTCCGATTCAGGCGCATCGCATATAGAGACGGTCGAAATTGAACTACGGAAGCTCTCGAGATATTCAAATGGTCATAACTTTTAACTCGGAGGTCCGATTAAGGCACATAATATATCGAGACGCCCGAAATTGAATAACGGAAGCTCTTGAGAAATTCAAATGGTCATTACTTTTCACTCGGAGGTCCGATTCAGGCGCATCACATACAGAGAAGCTCGAAATTGAACAACGGAAGCTCTCGAGATATTCAAATGGTCATAACTTTTAACTCGGATGTCCGATTCAGGCACATAATATATCGAGACGCCCGAAATTGAACAACGGAATCTCTTGAGAAATTCAAATGGTCATTACTTTTCACTCGGAGGTCCGATTCAGGCGCATCAGATATAGAGATGCTCGAAATTGAACAACGGAAGCTCTTGAGAAAATCAAATGGTCATTACTTTTAACTCGGAGGTCCGATTCAGGCGCATCACATATAGAGACGCTCGAAATTGAACAACGTAAGCTCTCGACATATTCATATGGTTATAACTTTTAACTCGGAGGTCCGATTGAGGTGCATCACATATAGAGACGCTCGAAATTGAACAACGGAAGCTCTTGAGAAATTCAAATGGTCATTATTATTCACTCGGAGGTCCGATTCAGGCGCATCACATATAGAGACGCTCGAAATTGAACAACGGAAGCTCTCGAGATATTCAAATGGTCATAAGTTTTAACTCGGAGGTCCGATTCAGGCACATTAAATATCGAGACGCTCGAAATTGAACAACGAAAGCTCTTGAGAAATTCAAATGGTCATTACTTTTCACTCGGAGGTCCGATTCAGGCGCATCACATATATAGACGCTCGAAATTGAACAACGGAAGCTCTCGAGAAATTCAAATGGTCATTACTTTTCACACGGAGGTCAGATTCAGGCACATAATATATTGAGACGAGCGAAATTGAACAACGGAAGCTCTTGAGAAAATCAAATGGTCATTACTGTTAACTCGGAGGTCCGATTCAGGCGCATCATATATAGAGACGCTCGAAATTGAACAACGGAAGCTCTCGACATATTCAAATGGTTATAACTTTTAACTCGGAGGTCCGATTCAAGCGCATCACATGTCGAGACGCTCGAAATTGAACAATGGAAGCTCTTGAGCAATTCAAATGGTCTTAACTTTTCACTCGTAGGTCCAAATCAGGCGCATAATCTTTCAAGAGGCTCGAAATTGAACAACGGAAGCTCTCGACATATTCAAATGGTTATAACTATTAACTCGGAGGTCCGATTTAGGCGCATCACATGTCGAGACGCTCGAAATTGAACAATGGAAGCTCTTGAGCAATTCAAATGGTCATAACTTTTCACTCGTAGGTCCAATACAGGCACATAATATATCGAGAGGCTCGAAATTGATCAACGGAAGCTCTCGAGAAATTCAAATGGTAATTACTTTTCAATCGGAGGTCCGATTCAGGCACATCACATATAGAGACGCTCTAAATTGAACAAGGGAAGCTCTCGAGATATTCAAATGGTCATAACTTTTAACTCAGATGTCCGATTCAGGCGCATAATATATCGAGACGCCCGTAATTGAACAACGCAAGCTCTTGAGAAATTCAAATGGTCATTACTTTTCACTTGGAGGTCCGATTCAGGCGCATCACATATAGAGATGCTCGAAATTGAACAACGGAAGCTCGCGAGATATTCAAATGGTCATAACGTTTAAGTCGGAGGTCCGATTCAGGCACATAATATATCGAGATGCCCGAAATTGAACAACGGAAGCTCTCGAGAAATTCAAATGGTCATAACTTTTCACTCAGAGGTCCGATTCGGGCGTATAATATATCGAGACGCTTGAAATTGAGCAACGGAAGCTCTCGAGAATTTCAAATGGTCATAACTTGTCACTCGTAGGTCCGATTCAGGTGCATAATATACCGAGACGCTTGAAATTGAGCAACGGAAGCTCTCAAGATATTCAAATGGTCATAACTTTTAACTCGGATGTCCGATTCAGGCACATAATATATCGAGATGCCCGAAATTGAACAACGGAATCTCTTGCGAATTTCAAATGGTCATTACTTTTCACTCGAAGGTCCGATTCAGGCGCATCAGATATAGAGATGCTCGAAATTGAACAATGGAAGCTCTTGAGAAAATCAAATGGTCATTACTTTTAACTCGGAGGTCCGATTCAGGCGCATCACAAATAGAGACGCTCGAAATTGAACAACGTAAGCTCTCGACATATTCATATGGTTATAACTTTTATCTCGGAGGTCCGATTGAGGTGCATCACATATAGAGACGCTCGAAATTGAACAACGGAAGCTCTTGAGAAATTCAAATGGTCATTATTATTCACTCGGAGGTCCGATTCAGGCACATCACATATAGAGACGCTCGTAATTGAACAACGGAAGCTCTCGAGATATTCAAATGGTCATAACTTTTAACTCGGAGGTCCGATTCAGGCACATTAAATATCGAGACGCTCGAAATTGAACAACGAAAGCTCTTGAGAAATTCAAATGGTCATTACTTTTCACTCGGAGGTCCGATTCAGGCGCATCACATATAGAGAAGCTCGAAATTGAACAACGGAAGCTATCGAGATATTCAAATGGTCATTACTTTTAACTCGGAGGTCCGATTAAGGCACATAATATATCGAGACGCCCGTAATTGAACAACGGAAGCTCTTGAGAAATTCAAATGGTCATTACTTTTCACTCGGAGGTCCGATTCAGGCGCATCACATATAGAGAAGCTCGAAATTGAACAACGGAAGCTATCGAGATATTCAAATGGTCATAACTTTTAACTCGGAGGTCCGATTCAGGCACATAATATATCGAGACGCCCGAAATTGAACAACGGAAGCTCTTGAGAAATTCAAATGGTCATTACTTTTCACTCGGAGGTCCGATTCAGGCGCATCAGATATAGAGACGCTCGAAATTGAACAACGGAAGCTCTTGAGAAAATCAAATGGTCATTACTTTTAACTCGGAGGTCCGATTCAGGCGCATCGCATATAGAGACGCTCGAAATTGAACAACGGAAGCTCTCGAGATATTCAAATGGTCATAACTTTTAACTCGGAGGTCCGATTCAGGCACATAATATATCGAGACGCCCGAAATTGAACAACGCAAGCTCTTGAGAAATTCAAATGGTCATTACTTTTCACTCGGAGGTCTGATTCAGGCGCATCACATATAGAGATGCTCGAAATTGAACAACGGAAGCTCGCGAGATATTCAAATGGTTATAACTTTTAAGTCGGAGGTCCGATTCAGGCACATAATATATCGAGATGCCCGAAATTGAACAACAAAAGCTCTCGAGAAATTCAAATGGTCATAACTTTTCACTCGGAGATCCGATTCGGGCGTATAATATATCGAGACGCTTGAAATTGAGCAACGGAAGCTCTCGAGAATTTCAAATGGTCATTACTTTTCACTCGGAGGTCCGATACAGGCGCATCACATATATAGACGCTCGAAATTGAACAACGGAAGCTCTCGAGAAATTCAAATGGTCATAACTTGTCACTCGTAGGTCTGATTCAGGTGCATAATATACCGAGACGCTTGAAATTGAGCAACGGAAGCTCTCGAGAAATTCAAATGGTCATTACTTTTTACTCGGAGGTCCGATTCAGGCGCATCGCATATAGAGACGTTCGAAATTGAACAACGGAAGCTCTCGAGATATTCAAATGGTCATAACTTTTAACTCGGAGGTCCGATTAAGGCACATAATATATCGAGACGCCCGTAATTGAACAACGGAAGCTCTTGAGAAATTCAAATGGTCATTACTTTTCACTCGGAGGTCCGATTCAGGCGCATCACATATAGAGAAGCTCGAAATTGAACAACGGAAGCTATCGAGATATTCAAATGGTCATAACTTTTAACTCGGAGGTCCGATTCAGGCACATAATATATCGAGACGCCCGAAATTGAACAACGGAAGCTCTTGAGAAATTCAAATGGTCATTACTTTTCACTCGGAGGTCCGATTCAGGCGCATCAGATATAGAGACGCTCGAAATTGAACAACGGAAGCTCTTGAGAAAATCAAATGGTCATTACTTTTAACTCGGAGGTCCGATTCAGGCGCATCGCATATAGAGACGCTCGAAATTGAACAACGTAAGCTCTCGACATATTCATATGGTTATAACTTTTAACTCGGAGGTCCGATTCAGGTGCATCATATATAGAGACGCTCGAAATTGAACAACGGAAGCTCTTGAGAAATTCAAATGGTCATTATTTTTCACTCGGAAGTCCGATTCAGGCGCATCACATATAGAGACGCTCGAATTTGAACAACGGAAGCTCTCGAGATATTCAAATGGTCATAACTTTTAACTCGGAGGACCGATTCAGGCACATAATATATCGAGACGCCCGAAATTGAACAACGGATGCTCTTGAGAAAATCAAATGTTCCTTACTTTTAACTCGGAGGTCCGATTCAGGTGCATCACATATAGAGACGCTCGAAATTGAACAACGGAAGCTCTCAAGATATTCAAATGGTCATAACTTTTAACTCGGAGGTCCGATTCAGGCACAAAATATATCAAGACGCCCGAAATTGAACAACGGATGCTCTTTAGAAAATCAAATGGCCATTACTTTTCACTCAATGGTCCGATTCAGCCGCATCACATATAGAGATGCTCGAAATTGAACAACGGAAGCTCGCGAGATATTCAAATGGTCATAACTTTTAACTCGGAGGTCCGATTCAGGCACATAATATATCGAGATGCTCGAAATTGAACAACGGAAGCTCTCGAGAAATTCAAATGGTCATAACTTTTCACTCGGAGGTCCGATTCAGGCGTATAATATATCGAGACGCTTGAAATTGAGCAACGGAAGCTCTCGAGAATTTCAAATGGTCATTACTTTTTACTCGGAGGTCCGATTCAGGCGCATCGCATATAGAGACGGTCGAAATTGAACAACGGAAGCTCTCGAGATATTCAAATGGTCATAACTTTTAACTCGGAGGTTCGATTCAGGCACATAATATATCGAGACGCCCGAAATTGAACAACGCAAGCTCTTGAGAAATTCAAATGGTCATTACTTTTAACTAGGAGGTCCGATTCAGGCGCATCACATATAGAGATGCTCGAAATTGAACAACGGAAGCTCGCGAGATATTCAAATGGTCATAACTTTTAAGTCGGAGGTCCGATTCAGGCACATAATATATCGAGATGCCCGAAATTGAACAACGGAAGCTCTCGAGAAATTCAAATAGTCATAACTTTTCACTCGGAGGTCCGATTCGGGCGTATAATATATCGAGACGCCCGAAATTGAACAACGCAAGCTCTTGAGAAATTCAAATGGTCATTACTTTTCACTCGGAGGTCCGATTCAGGCGCATCAGATATAGAGATGCTCGAAATTGAACAACGGAAGCTCTTGAGAAAATCAAATGGTCATTACTTTTAACTCGGAGGTCCGATTCAGGCGCATCGCATATAGACACGCTCGAAATTGAACAACGTAAGCTCTCGACATATTCATATGGTTATAACTTTTAACTCGGAGGTCCGATTCCGGTGCATCACATATAGAGACGCTCGAAATTGAACAACGGAAGCTCTTGAGAAATTCAAATGGTCATTATTTTTCACTCGGAGGTCCGATTCAGGCGCATCACATATAGAGACGCTCGAATTTGAACAACGGAAGCTCTTGAGAAAATCAAATGGTCATTACTTTTAACTCGGAGGTCCGATTCAGGCGCATCGCATATAGAGACGCTCGAAATTGAACAACGTAAGCTCTCGACATATTCATATGGTTATAACTTTTAACTCGGAGGTCCGATTCAGGTGCATCACATATAGAGACGCTCGAAATTGAACAACGGAAGCTCTTGAGAAATTCAAATGGTCATTATTTTTCACTCGGAGGTCCGATTCAGGCGCATCACATATAGAGACGCTCGAATTTGAACAACGGAAGCTCTCGAGATATTCAAATGGTCATAACTTTTAACTCGGAGGACCGATTCAGGCACATAATATATCGAGACGCCCGAAATTGAACAACGGATGCTCTTGAGAAAATCAAATGTTCCTTACTTTTAACTCGGAGGTCCGATTCAGGTGCATCACATATAGAGACGCTCGAAATTGAACAACGGAAGCTCTCAAGATATTCAAATGGTCATAACTTTTAACTCGGAGGTCCGATTCAGGCACAAAATATATCAAGACGCCCGAAATTGAACAATGGATGCTCTTTAGAAAATCAAATGGCCATTACTTTTCACTCAATGGTCCGATTCAGCCGCATCACATATAGAGATGCTCGAAATTGAACAACGGAAGCTCGCGAGATATTCAAATGGTCATAACTTTTAACTCGGAGGTCCGATTCAGGCACATAATATATCGAGATGCTCGAAATTGAACAACGGAAACTCTCGAGAAATTCAAATGGTCATAACTTTTCACTCGGAGGTCCGATTCAGGCGTATAATATATCGAGACGCTTGAAATTGAGCAACGGAAGCTCTCGAGAATTTCAAATGGTCATTACTTTTTACTCGGAGGTCCGATTCAGGCGCATCGCATATAGAGACGGTCGAAATTGAACAACGGAAGCTCTCGAGATATTCAAATGGTCATAACTTTTAACTCGGAGGTTCGATTCAGGCACATAATATATCGAGACGCCCGAAATTGAACAACGCAAGCTCTTGAGAAATTCAAATGGTCATTACTTTTAACTAGGAGGTCCGATTCAGGCGCATCACATATAGAGATGCTCGAAATTGAACAACGGAAGCTCGCGAGATATTCAAATGGTCATAACTTTTAAGTCGGAGGTCCGATTCAGGCACATAATATATCGAGATGCCCGAAATTGAACAACGGAAGCTCTCGAGAAATTCAAATAGTCATAACTTTTCACTCGGAGGTCCGATTCGGGCGTATAATATATCGAGACGCCCGAAATTGAACAACGCAAGCTCTTGAGAAATTCAAATGGTCATTACTTTTCACTCGGAGGTCCGATTCAGGCGCATCACATATAGAGAAGCTCGAAATTGAACAACCGAAGCTCGCGAGATATTCAAATGGTCATAACTTTTAAGTCGGAGGTCCGATTCAGGCACATAATATATCGAGATTCCCGAAATTGAACAACAAAAGCTCTCGAGAAATTCAAATGGTCATAACTTTTCACTCGGAGGTCCGATTCGGGCGTATAATATATCGAGACGCTTGAAATTGAGCAACGGAAGCTCTCGAGAATTTCAAATGGTCATTACTTTTCACTCGGAGGTCCGATACAGGCGCATCACATATATAGACGCTCGAAATTGAACAACGGAAGCTCTCGAGAAATTCAAATGGTCATAACTTTTAACTCGGAGGTCCGATTCAGGCACATAATATATCGAGACGCCCGAAATTGAATAACGGAAGCTCTTGAGAAATTCAAATGGTCATTACTTTTCACTCGGAGGTCCGATTCAGACGCATCACATACAGAGAAGCTCGAAATTGAACAACGGAAGCTCTCGAGATATTCAAATGGTCATAACTTTTCACTCGTAGGTCCAATACAGGCGCATAATATATCGAGAGGCTCGAAATTGAACAACGGAAGCTCTCGAGAAATTCAAATGGTAATTACTTTTCAATCGGAGGTCCGATTCAGGCACATCACATATAGAGACGCTCTAAATTGAACAAGGGAAGCTCTCGAGATATTCAAATGGTCATAACTTTTAACTCAGATGTCCGATTCAGGCGCATAATATATCGAGACGCCCGTAATTGAACAACGCAAGCTCTTGAGAAATTCAAATGGTCATTACTTTTCACTTGGAGGTCCGATTCAGGTGCATAATATATCGAGACGCTTGAAATTAAGCAACGGAAGCTCTCCAGAAATTCAACTGGTCATTACTTTTTACTCGGAGGTCCGATTCAGGCGCATCGCATATAGAGAAGGTCGAAATTGAACTACGAAAGCTCTCGAGATATTCAAATGGTCATAACTTTTAACTCGGAGGTCCGATTAAGGCACATAATATATCGAGACGCCCGAAATTGAATAACGGAAGCTCTTGAGAAATTCAAATGGTCATTACTTTTCACTCGGAGGTCCGATTCAGGCGCATCACATACAGAGAAGCTCGAAATTGAACAACGGAAGCTCTCGAGATATTCAAATGGTCATAACTTTTAACTCGGATGTTCGATTCAAACACATAATATATCGAGACGCCCGAAATTGAACAACGGAATCTCTTGAGAAATTCAAATGGTCATTACTTTTCACTCAGAGGTCCGATTCAGGCGCATCAGATATAGAGATGCTCGAAATTGAACAACGGAAGCTCTCGAGATATTCAAATGGTCATTACTTTTAACTCGGAGGTCCGATTCAGGCGCATCACATATAGAGATGCTCGAAATTGAACAACGTAAGCTCTCGACATATTCATATGGTTATAACTTTTAACTCGGAGGTCCGATTGAGGTGCATCACATATAGAGACGCTCGAAATTGAACAACGGAAGCTCTTGAGAAATTCAAATGGTCATTATTATTCACTCGGAGGTCCGATTCAGGCGCATCACATATAGAGACGCTCGAAATTGAACAACGGAAGCTCTCGAGATATTCAAATGGTCATAACTTTTAACTCGGAGGTCCGATTCAGGCACATTAAATATCGAGACGCTCGAAATTGAACAACGAAAGCTCTTGAGAAATTCAAATGGTCATTACTTTTCACTCGGAGGTCCGATTCAGGCGCATCACATATATAGACGCTCGAAATTGAACAACGGAAGCTCTCGAGAAATTCAAATGGTCATTACTTTTCACACGGAGGTCAGATTCAGGCACATAATATATTGAGACACGCGAAATTGAACAACGGAAGCTCTTGAGAAAATCAAATGGTCATTACTGTTAACTCGGAGGTCCGATTCAGGCGCATCATATATAGAGACGCTCGAAATTGAACAACGGAAGCTCTCGACATATTCAAATGGTTATAACTTTTAACTCGGAGGTCCGATTCAGGCACATAATATATCGAGACGCCCGAAATTGAACAACGGATGCTCTTGAGAAAATCAAATGTTCCTTACTTTTAACTCGGAGGTACGATTCAGGTGCATCACATATAGAGACGCTCGAAATTGAACAACGGAAGCTCTCAAGATATTCAAATGGTCATAACTTTTAACTCGGAGGTCCGATTCAGGCACAAAATATATCAAGACGCCCGAAATTGAACAACGGATGCTCTTTAGAAAATCAAATGGCCATTACTTTTCACTCAATGGTCCGATTCAGCCGCATCACATATAGAGATGCTCGAAATTGAACAACGGAAGCTCGCGAGATATTCAAATGGTCATAACTTTTAACTCGGAGGTCCGATTCAGGCACATAATATATCGAGATGCTCGAAATTGAACAACGGAAGCTCTCGAGAAATTCAAATGGTCATAACTTTTCACTCGGAGGTCCGATTCAGGCGTATAATATATCGAGACGCTTGAAATTGAGCAACGGAAGCTCTCGAGAATTTCAAATGGTCATTACTTTTTACTCGGAGGTCCGATTCAGGCGCATCGCATATAGAGACGGTCGAAATTGAACAACGGAAGCTCTCGAGATATTCAAATGGTCATAACTTTTAACTCGGAGGTTCGATTCAGGCACATAATATATCGAGACGCCCGAAATTGAACAACGCAAGCTCTTTAGAAATTCAAATGGTCATTACTTTTAACTAGGAGGTCCGATTCAGGCGCATCACATATAGAGATGCTCGAAATTGAACAACGGAAGCTCGCGAGATATTCAAATGGTCATAACTTTTAAGTCGGAGGTCCGATTCAGGCACATAATATATCGAGATGCCCGAAATTGAACAACGGAAGCTCTCGAGAAATTCAAATAGTCATAACTTTTCACTCGGAGGTCCGATTCGGGCGTATAATATATCGAGACGCCCGAAATTGAACAACGCAAGCTCTTGAGAAATTCAAATGGTCATTACTTTTCACTCGGAGGTCCGATTCAGGCGCATCACATATAGAGATGCTCGAAATTGAACAACTGAAGCTCGCGAGATATTCAAATGGTCATAACTTTTAAGTCGGAGGTCCGATTCAGGCACATAATATATCAAGATTCCCGAAATTGAACAACAAAAGCTCTCGAGAAATTCAAATGGTCATAACTTTTAACTCGGAGGTCCGATTGAGGTGCATCACATATAGAGACGCTCGAAATTGAACAACAGAAGCTCTTGAGAAATTCAAATTGTCATTACTTTTCACTCGGAGGTTCGATTCTGGCGCATCAAATATAGAGACGCTCGAAATTGGACAACGGAAGCTCTCGAGATATTCAAATGGTCATAACTTTTAACTCGGAGGTCCGATTCAGGCACATAATATATCGAGATGCCCGAAATTGAACAACGGAAGCTCTCGAGAAATTCAAATGGTCATAACTTTTCACTCGGAGGTCCGATTCGGGCGTATAATATATCGAGACGCTTGAAATTGAGCAACGGAAGCTCTCGAGAATTTCAAATGGTCATAACTTGTCACTCGTAGGTCCGATTCAGGTGCATAATATACCGAGACGCTTGAAATTGAGCAACGAAAGCTCTCAAGATATTCAAATGGTCATAACTTTTAACTCGGATGTCCGATTCAGGCACATAATATATCAAGATGCCCGAAATTGAACAACGGAATCTCTTGCGAAATTCAAATGGTCATTACTTTTCACTCGAAGGTCCGATTCAGGCGCATCAGATATAGAGATGCTCGAAATTGAACAATGGAAGCTCTTGAGAAAATCAAATGGTCATTACTTTTAACTCGGAGGTCCGATTCAGGCGCATCACAAATAGAGACGCTCGAAATTGAACAACGTAAGCTCTCGACATATTCATATGGTTATAACTTTTAACTCGGAGGTCCGATTGAGGTGCATCACATATAGAGACGCTCGAAATTGAACAACGGAAGCTCTTGAGAAATTCAAATGGTCATTATTATTCACTCGGAGGTCCGATTCAGGCACATCACATATAGAGACGGTCGAAATTGAACAACGGAAGCTCTCGAGATATTCAAATGGTCATAACTTTTAACTCGGAGGTCCGATTCAGGCACATTAAATATCGAGACGCTCGAAATTGAACAACGAAAGCTCATGAGAAATTCAAATGGTCATTACTTTTCACACGGAGGTCCGATTCAGGCGCATCACATATAGAGAAGCTCGAAATTGAACAACGGAAGCTATCGAGATATTCAAATGGTCATTACTTTTTACTCGAAGGTCCGATTCAGGCGCATCGCATATAGAGACGGTCGAAATTGAACAACGGAAGCTCTCGAGATATTCAAATGGTCATAACTTTTAACTCGGAGGTCCGATTCAGGCACATAATATATCGAGACGCCCGAAATTGAACAACGCAAGCTCTTGAGAAATTCAAATGGTCATTACTTTTCACTCGGAGGTCCGATTCAGGCGCATCACATATAGAGATGCTCGAAATTGAACAACGGAAGCTCGCGAGATATTCAAATGGTTATAACTTTTAAGTCGGAGGTCAGATTCAGGCACATAATATATCGAGATGCCCGAAATTGAACAACAAAAGCTCTCGAGAAATTCAAATGGTCATAACTTTTCACTCGGAGGTCCGATTCGGGCGTATAATATATCGAGACGCTTGAAATTGAGCAACGGAAGCTCTCGAGAATTTGAAATGGTCATAACTTTTCACTCGGAGGTCCGATACAGGCGCATCACATATATAGACGCTCGAAATTGACCAACGGAAGCTCTCGAGAAATTCAAATGGTCATAACTTGTCACTCGTAGGTCCGATTCAGGTGCATAATATACCGAGACGCTTGAAATTGAGCAACGGAAGCTCTCGAGAAATTCAAATGGTCATTACTTTTTACTCGGAGGTCCGATTCAGGCGCATCGCATATAGAGACGGTCGAAATTGAACAACGGAAGCTCTCGAGATATTCAAATGGTCATAACTTTTAACTCGGAGGTCCGATTAAGGCACATAATATATTGAGACGCCCGTAATTGAACAACGGAAGCTCTTGAGAAATTCAAATGGTCATTACTTTTCACTCGGAGGTCCGATTCAGGCGCATCACATATAGAGAAGCTCGAAATTGAACAACGGAAGCTATCGAGATATTCAAATGGTCATAACTTTTAACTCGGAGGTCCGATTCAGGCACATAAAATATCGAGACGCCCGAAATTGAACAATGGAAGCTCTTGAGAAATTCAAATGGTCATTACTTTTCACTCGGAGGTCCGATTCAGGCGCATCAGATATAGAGATGCTCGAAATTGAACAACGGAAGCTCTTGAGAAAATCAAATGGTCATTACTTTTAACTCGGAGGTCCGATTCAGGCGCATCGCATATAGAGACGCTCGAAATTGAACAACGTAAGCTCTCGACAAATTCATATGGTTATAACTTTTAACTCGGAGGTCCGATTCAGGTGCCTCACATATAGAGACGCTCGAAATTGAACAACGGAAGCTCTTGAGAAATTCAAATGGTCATTATTTTTCACTCGGAGGTCCGATTCAGGCGCATCACATATAGAGACGCTCGAATTTGAACAACGGAAGCTCTCGAGATATTCAAATGGTCATAACTTTTAACTCGGAGGTCCGATTCAGGCACATAATATATCGAGATGCCCGAAATTGAACAACAAAAGCTCTCGAGAAATTCAAATGGTCATAACTTTTCACTCGGAGGTCCGATTCGGGCGTATAATATATCGAGACGCTTGAAATTGAGCAACGGAAGCTCTCGAGAATTTCAAATGGTCATTACTTTTCACTCGGAGGTCCGATACAGGCGCATCACATATATAGACGCTCGAAATTGAACAACGGAAGCTCTCGAGAAATTCAAATGGTCATAACTTGTCACTCGTAGGTCCGATTCAGGTGCATAATATACCGAGACGCTTGAAATTGAGCAACGGAAGCTCTCGAGAAATTCAAATGGTCATTACTTTTTACTCGGAGGTCCGATTCAGGCGCATCGCATATAGAGACGGTCGAAATTGTACAACGGAAGCTCTCGAGATATTCAAATGGTCATAACTTTTAACTCGGAGGTCCGATTAAGGCACATAATATATTGAGACGCCCGTAATTGAACAACGGAAGCTCTTGAGAAATTCAAATGGTCATTACTTTTCACTCGGAGGTCCGATTCAGGCGCATCACATATAGAGAAGCTCGAAATTGAACAACGGAAGCTATCGAGATATTCAAATGGTCATAACTTTTAACTCGGAGGTCCGATTCAGGCACATAAAATATCGAGACGCCCGAAATTGAACAACGGAAGCTCTTGAGAAATTCAAATGGTCATTACTTTTCACTCGGAGGTCCGATTCAGGCGCATCAGATATAGAGATGCTCGAAATTGAACAACGGAAGCTCTTGAGAAAATCAAATGGTCATTACTTTTAACTCGGAGGTCCGATTCAGGCGCATCGCATATAGAGACGCTCGAAATTGAACAACGTAAGCTCTCGACATATTCATATGGTTATAACTTTTAACTCGGAGGTCCGATTCAGGTGCATCACATATAGAGACGCTCGAAATTGAACAACGGAAGCTCTTGAGAAATTCAAATGGTCATTATTTTTCACTCGGAGGTCCGATTCAGGCGCATCACATATAGAGACGCTCGAATTTGAACAACGGAAGCTCTCGAGATATTCAAATGGTCATAACTTTTAACTCGGAGGTCCGATTCAGGCACATAATATATCGAGACGCCCGAAATTGAACAACGGATGCTCTTGAGAAAATCAAATGTTCCTTACTTTTAACTCGGAGGTCCGATTCAGGTGCATCACATATAGAGACGCTCGAAATTGAACAACGGAAGCTCTCAAGATATTCAAATGGTCATAACTTTTAACTCGGAGGTCCGATTCAGGCACAAAATATATCAAGACGCCCGAAATTGAACAACGGATGCTCTTTAGAAAATCAAATGGCCATTACTTTTCACTCATTGGTCCGATTCAGCCGCATCACATATAGAGATGCTCGAAATTGAACAACGGAAGCTCGCGAGATATTCAAATGGTCATAACTTTTAACTCGGAGGTCCGATTCAGGCACATAATATATCGAGATGCTCGAAATTGAACAACGGAAGCTCTCGAGAAATTCAAATGGTCATAACTTTTCACTCGGAGGTCCGATTCAGGCGTATAATATATCGAGACGCTTGAAATTGAGCAACGGAAGCTCTCGAGAATTTCAAATGGTCATTACTTTTTACTCGGAGGTCCGATTCAGGCGCATCGCATATAGAGACGGTCGAAATTGAACAATGGAAGCTCTCGAGATATTCAAATGGTCATAACTTTTAACTCGGAGGTTCGATTCAGGCACATAATATATCGAGACGCCCGAAATTGAACAACGCAAGCTCTTGAGAAATTCAAATGGTCATTACTTTTAACTAGGAGGTCCGATTCAGGCGCATCACATATAGAGATGCTCGAAATTGAACAACGGAAGCTCGCGAGATATTCAAATGGTCATAACTTTTAAGTCGGAGGTCCGATTCAGGCACATAATATATCGAGATGCCCGAAATTGAACAACGGAAGCTCTCGAGAAATTCAAATAGTCATAACTTTTCACTCGGAGGTACGATTCGGGCGTATAATATATCGAGACGCCCGAAATTGAACAACGCAAGCTCTTGAGAAATTCAAATGGTCATTACTTTTCACTCGGAGGTCCGATTCAGGCGCATCACATATAGAGATGCTCGAAATTGAACAACGGAAGCTCGCGAGATATTCAAATGGTCATAACTTTTAAGTCGGAGGTCCGATTCAGGCACATAATATATCGAGATTCCCGAAATTGAACAACAAAAGCTCTCGAGAAATTCAAATGGTCATAACTTTTCACTCGGGGGTCCGATTCGGGCGTATAATATATCGAGACGCTTGAAATTGAGCAACGGAAGCTCTCGAGAATTTCAAATGGTCATTACTTTTCACTCGGAGGTCCGATACAGGCGCATCACATATATAGACGCTCGAAATTGAACAACGGAAGCTCTCGAGAAATTCAAATGGTCATAACTTGTCACTCGTAGGTCCGATTCAGGCGTATAATATATCGAGACGCTTGAAATTGAGCAACGGAAGCTCTCGAGAATTTCAAATGGTCATTACTTTTTACTCGGAGGTCCGATTCAGGCGCATCGCATATAGAGACGGTCGAAATTGAACAACGGAAGCTCTCGAGATATTCAAATGGTCATAACTTTTAACTCGGAGGTTCGATTCAGGCACATAATATATCGAGACGCCCGAAATTGAACAACGCAAGCTCTTGAGAAATTCAAATGGTCATTACTTTTAACTAGGAGGTCCGATTCAGGCGCATCACATATAGAGATGCTCGAAATTGAACAACGGAAGCTCGCGAGATATTCAAATGGTCATAACTTTTAACTCGGAGGTCCGATTCAGGCACATAATATATCGAGATGCTCGAAATTGAACAACGGAAGCTCTCGAGAAATTCAAATGGTCATAACTTTTCACTCGGAGGTCCGATTCAGGCGTATAATATATCGAGACGCTTGAAATTGAGCAACGGAAGCTCTCGAGAATTTCAAATGGTCATTACTTTTTACTCGGAGGTCCGATTCAGGCGCATCGCATATAGAGACGGTCGAAATTGAACAATGGAAGCTCTCGAGATATTCAAATGGTCATAACTTTTAACTCGGAGGTTCGATTCAGGCACATAATATATCGAGACGCCCGAAATTGAACAACGCAAGCTCTTGAGAAATTCAAATGGTCATTACTTTTAACTAGGAGGTCCGATTCAGGCGCATCACATATAGAGATGCTCGAAATTGAACAACGGAAGCTCGCGAGATATTCAAATGGTCATAACTTTTAAGTCGGAGGTCCGATTCAGGCACATAATATATCGAGATGCCCGAAATTGAACAACGGAAGCTCTCGAGAAATTCAAATAGTCATAACTTTTCACTCGGAGGTCCGATTCGGGCGTATAATATATCGAGACGCCCGAAATTGAACAACGCAAGCTCTTGAGAAATTCAAATGGTCATTACTTTTCACTCGGAGGTCCGATTCAGGCGCATCACATATAGAGATGCTCGAAATTGAACAACGGAAGCTCGCGAGATATTCAAATGGTCATAACTTTTAAGTCGGAGGTCCGATTCAGGCACATAATATATCGAGATTCCCGAAATTGAACAACAAAAGCTCTCGAGAAATTCAAATGGTCATAACTTTTCACTCGGAGGTCCGATTCGGGCGTATAATATATCGAGACGCTTGAAATTGAGCAACGGAAGCTCTCGAGAATTTCAAATGGTCATTACTTTTCACTCGGAGGTCCGATACAGGCGCATCACATATATAGACGCTCGAAATTGAACAACGGAAGCTCTCGAGAAATTCAAATGGTCATAACTTGTCACTCGTAGGTCCGATTCAGGCGTATAATATATCGAGACGCTTGAAATTGAGCAACGGAAGCTCTCGAGAATTTCAAATGGTCATTACTTTTTACTCGGAGGTCCGATTCAGGCGCATCGCATATAGAGACGGTCGAAATTGAACAACGGAAGCTCTCGAGATATTCAAATGGTCATAACTTTTAACTCGGAGGTTCGATTCAGGCACATAATATATCGAGACGCCCGAAATTGAACAACGCAAGCTCTTGAGAAATTCAAATGGTCATTACTTTTAACTAGGAGGTCCGATTCAGGCGCATCACATATAGAGATGCTCGAAATTGAACAACGGAAGCTCGCGAGATATTCAAATGGTCATAACTTTTAAGTCGGAGGTCCGATTCAGGCACATAATATATCGAGATGCCCGAAATTGAACAACGGAAGCTCTCGAGAAATTCAAATAGTCATAACTTTTCACTCGGAGGTCCGATTCGGGCGTATAATATATCGAGACGCCTGAAATTGAACAACGCAAGCTCTTGAGAAATTCAAATGGTCATTACTTTTCACTCGGAGGTCCGATTCAGGCGCATCACATATAGAGATGCTCGAAATTGAACAACGGAAGCTCGCGAGATATTCAAATGGTCATAACTTTTAAGTCGGAGGTCCGATTCAGGCACATAATATATCGAGATTCCCGAAATTGAACAACAAAAGCTCTCGAGAAATTCAAATGGTCATAACTTTTCACTCGGAGGTCCGATTCGGGCGTATAATATATCGAGACGCTTGAAATTGAGCAACGGAAGCTCTCGAGAATTTCAAATGGTCATTACTTTTCACTCGGAGGTCCGATACAGGCGCATCACATATATAGACGCTCGAAATTGAACAACGGAAGCTCTCGAGAAATTCAAATGGTCATAACTTGTCACTCGTAGGTCCGATTCAGGTGCATAATATACCGAGACGCTTGAAATTGAGCAACGGAAGCTCTCGAGAAATTCAAATGGTCATTACTTTTTACTCGGAGGTCCGATTCAGCCACATCGCATATAGAGACGGTCGAAATTGAACAACGGAAGCTCTCGAGATATTCAAATGGTCATAACTTTTAACTCGGAGGTCCGATTAAGGCACATAATATATCGAGACGCCCGTAATTGAACAACGGAAGCTCTTGAGAAATTCAAATGGTCATTACTTTTCACTCGGAGGTCCGATTCAGGCGCATCACATATAGAGAAGCTCGAAATTGAACAACGGAAGCTCTCGAGAAATTCAAATGGTAATTACTTTTCAATCGGAGGTCCGATTCGGGCGTATAATATATCGAGACGCTTGAAATTGAGCAACGGAAGCTCTCGAGAATTTCAAATGGTCATTACTTTTCACTCGGATGTCCGATTCAGGCGCATCACATATATAGACGCTCGAAATTGAACAACGGAAGCTCTCGAGAAATTCAAATGGTCATAACTTGTCACTCGTAGGTCCGATTCAGGTGCATAATATATCGAGACGCTTGAAATTGAGCAACGGAAGCTCTCAAGAAATTCAAATGGTCATTACTTTTTACTCGGAGGTCCGATTCAGGCGCATCGCATATAGAGACGGTCGAAATTGAACTACGAAAGCTCTCGAGATATTCAAATGGTCATAACTTTTAACTCGGAGGTCCGATTAAGGCACATAATATATCGAGACGCCCGAAATTGAATAACGGAAGCTCTTGAGAAATTCAAATGGTCATTACTTTTCACTCGGAGGTCCGATTCAGGCGCATCACATACAGAGAAGCTCGAAATTGAACAACGGAAGCTCTCGAGATATTCAAATGGTCATAACTTTTAACTCGGATGTCCGATTCAGGCACATAATATATCGAGACGCCCGAAATTGAACAACGGAATCTCTTGAGAAGTTCAAATGGTCATTACTTTTCACTCGGAGGTCCGATTCAGGCGCATCAGATATAGAGATGCTCGAAATTGAACAACGGAAGCTCTTGAGAAAATCAAATGGTCATTACTTTTAACTCGGAGGTCCGATTCAGGCGCATCACATATAGAGACGCTCGAAATTGAACAACGTAAGCTCTCGACATATTCATATGGTTATAACTTTTAACTCGGAGGTCCGATTGAGGTGCATCACATATAGAGACGCTCGAAATTGAACAACGGAAGCTCTTGAGAAATTCAAATGGTCATTATTATTCACTCGGAGGTCCGATTCAGGCGCATCACATATAGAGACGCTCGAAATTGAAACACGGAAGCTCTCGAGATATTCAAATGGTCATAACTTTTAACTCGGAGGTCCGATTCAGGCACATTAAATATCGAGACGCTCGAAATTGAACAACGAAAGCTCTTGAGAAATTCAAATGGTCATTACTTTTCACTCGGAGGTCCGATTCAGGCGCATCACATATATAGACGCTCGAAATTGAACAACGGAAGCTCTCGAGAAATTCAAATGGTCATTACTTTTCACACGGAGGTCAGATTCAGGCACATAATATATTGAGACACGCGAAATTGAACAACGGAAGCTCTTGAGAAAATCAAATGGTCATTACTGTTAACTCGGAGGTCCGATTCAGGCGCATCATATATAGAGACGCTCGAAATTGAACAACGGAAGCTCTCGACATATTCAAAATGGTTATAACTTTTAACTCGGAGGTCCGATTCAGGCACATAATATATCGAGACGCCCGAAATTGAACAACGGATGCTCTTGAGAAAATCAAATGTTCCTTACTTTTAACTCGGAGGTCCGATTCAGGTGCATCACATATAGAGACGCTCGAAATTGAACAACGGAAGCTCTCAAGATATTCAAATGGTCATAACTTTTAACTCGGAGGTCCGATTCAGGCACAAAATATATCAAGACGCCCGAAATTGAACAACGGATGCTCTTTAGAAAATCAAATGGCCATTACTTTTCACTCAATGGTCCGATTCAGCCGCATCACATATAGAGATGCTCGAAATTGAACAACGGAAGCTCGCGAGATATTCAAATGGTCATAACTTTTAACTCGGAGGTCCGATTCAGGCACATAATATATCGAGATGCTCGAAATTGAACAACGGAAGCTCTCGAGAAATTCAAATGGTCATAACTTTTCACTCGGAGGTCCGATTCAGGCGTATAATATATCGAGACGCTTGAAATTGAGCAACGGAAGCTCTAGAGAATTTCAAATGGTCATTACTATTTACTCGGAGGTCCGATTCAGGCGCATCGCATATAGAGACGGTCGAAATTGAACAACGGAAGCTCTCGAGATATTCAAATGGTCATAACTTTTAACTCGGAGGTTCGATTCAGGCACATAATATATCGAGACGCCCGAAATTGAACAACGCAAGCTCTTGAGAAATTCAAATGGTCATTACTTTTCACTCGGAGGTCCGATTCAGGCGCATCACATATAGAGAAGCTCGAAATTGAACAACGGAAGCTATCGAGATATTCAAATGGTCATAACTCTTAACTCGGAGGTCCGATTCAGGCACATAATATATCGAGACGCCCGAAATTGAATAACGGAAGCTCTTGAGAAATTCAAATGGTCATTACTTTTCACTCAGAGGTCCGATTCAGGCGCATCACATACAGAGAAGCTCGAAATTGAACAACGGAAGCTCTCGAGATATTCAAATGGTCATAACTTTTCACTCGTAGGTCCAATATAGGCGCATAATATATCGAGAGGCTCGAAATTGAACAACGGAAGCTCTCGAGAAATTCAAATGGTAATTACTTTTCAATCGGAGGTCCGATTCGGGCGTATAATATATCGAGACGCTTGAAATTGAGCAACGGAAGCTCTCGAGAATTTCAAATGGTCATTACTTTTCACTCGGATGTCCGATTCAGGCGCATCACATATATAGACGCTCGAAATTGAACAACGGAAGCTCTCGAGAAATTCAAATGCTCATAACTTGTCACTCGTAGGTCCGATTCAGGTGCATAATATATCGAGACGCTTGAAATTGAGCAATGGAAGCTCTCAAGAAATTCAAATGGTCATTACTTTTTACTCGGAGGTCCGATTCAGGCGCATCGCATATAGAGACGGTCGAAATTAAACTACGAAAGCTCTCGAGATATTCAAATGGTCATAACTTTTAACTCGGAGGTCCGATTAAGGCACATAATATATCGAGACGCCCGAAATTGAATAACGGAAGCTCTTGAGAAATTCAAATGGTCATTACTTTTCACTCGGAGGTCCGATTCAGGCGCATCACATACAGAGAAGCTCGAAATTGAACAACGGAAGCTCTCGAGATATTCAAATGGTCATAACTTTTAACTCGGATGTCCGATTCAGGCACATAATATATCGAGACGCCCGAAATTGAACAACGGAATCTCTTGAGAAGTTCAAATGGTCATTACTTTTCACTCGGAGGTCCGATTCAGGCGCATCAGATATAGAGATGCTCGAAATTGAACAACGGAAGCTCTTGAGAAAATCAAATGGTCATTACTTTTAACTCGGAGGTCCGATTCAGGCGCATCACATATAGAGACGCTCGAAATTGAACAACGTAAGCTCTCGACATATTCATATGGTTATAACTTTTAACTCGGAGGTCCGATTGAGGTGCATCACATATAGAGACGCTCGAAATTGAACAACGGAAGCTCTTGAGAAATTCAAATGGTCATTATTATTCACTCGGAGGTCCGATTCAGGCGCATCACATATAGAGACGCTCGAAATTGAAACACGGAAGCTCTCGAGATATTCAAATGGTCATAACTTTTAACTAGGAGGTCCGATTCAGGCACATTAAATATCGAGACGCTCGAAATTGAACAACGAAAGCTCTTGAGAAATTCAAATGGTCATTACTTTTCACTCGGAGGTCCGATTCAGGCGCATCACATATATAGACGCTCGAAATTGAACAACGGAAGCTCTCCAGAAATTCAAATGGTCATTACTTTTCACACGGAGGTCAGATTCAGGCACATAATATATTGAGACACGCGAAATTGAACAACGGAAGCTCTTGAGAAAATCAAATGGTCATTACTGTTAACTCGGAGGTCCGATTCAGGCGCATCATATATAGAGACGCTCGAAATTGAACAACGGAAGTTCTCGACATATTCAAAATGGTTATAACTTTTAACTCGGAGGTCCGATTCAGGCACATAATATATCGAGACGCCCGAAATTGAACAACGGATGCTCTTGAGAAAATCAAATGTTCCTTACTTTTAACTCGGAGGTCCGATTCAGGTGCATCACATATAGAGACGCTCGAAATTGAACAACGGAAGCTCTCAAGATATTCAAATGGTCATAACTTTTAACTCGGAGGTCCGATTCAGGCACAAAATATATCAAGACGCCCGAAATTGAACAACGGATGCTCTTTAGAAAATCAAATGGCCATTACTTTTCACTCAATGGTCCGATTCAGCCGCATCACATATAGAGATGCTCGAAATTGAACAACGGAAGCTCGCGAGATATTCAAATGGTCATAACTTTTAACTCGGAGGTCCGATTCAGGCACATAATATATCGAGATGCTCGAAATTGAACAGCGGAAGCTCTCGAGAAATTCAAATGGTCATAACTTTTCACTCGGAGGTCCGATTCAGGCGTATAATATATCGAGACGCTTGAAATTGAGCAACGGAAGCTCTCGAGAATTTCAAATGGTCATTACTTTTTACTCGGAGGTCCGATTCAGGCGCATCGCATATAGAGACGGTCGAAATTGAACAACGGAAGCTCTCGAGATATTCAAATGGTCATAACTTTTAACTCGGAGGTTCGATTCAGGCACATAATATATCGAGACGCCCGAAATTGAACAACGCAAGCTCTTGAGAAATTCAAATGGTCATTACTTTTAACTAGGAGGTCCGATTCAGGCGCATCACATATAGAGATGCTCGAAATTGAAGAACGGAAGCTCGCGAGATATTCAAATGGTCATAACTTTTAAGTCGGAGGTCCGATTCAGGCACATAATATATCGAGATGCCCGAAATTGAACAACGGAAGCTCTCGAGAAATTCAAATAGTCATAACTTTTCACTCGGAGGTCCGATTCGGGCGTATAATATATCGAGACGCCCGAAATTGAACAACGCAAGCTCTTGAGAAATTCAAATGGTCATTACTTTTCACTCGGAGGTCCGATTCAGGCGCATCACATATAGAGATGCTCGAAATTGAACAACGGAAGCTCGCGAGATATTCAAATGGTCATAACTTTTAAGTCGGAGGTCCGATTCAGGCACATAATATATCGAGATTCCCGAAATTGAACAACAAAAGCTCTCGAGAAATTCAAATGGTCATAACTTTTCACTCGGAGGTCCGATTCGGGCGTATAATATATCGAGACGCTTGAAATTGAGCAACGGAAGCTCTCGAGAATTTCAAATGGTCATTACTTTTCACTCGGAGGTCCGATACAGGCGCATCACATATATAGACGCTCGAAATTGAACAACGGAAGCTCTCGAGAAATTCAAATGGTCATAACTTGTCACTCGTAGGTCCGATTCAGGTGCATAATATACCGAGACGCTTGAAATTGAGCAACGGAAGCTCTCGAGAAATTCAAATGGTCATTACTTTTTACTCGGAGGTCCGATTCAGGCGCATCGCATATAGAGATGGTCGAAATTGAACAACGGAAGCTCTCGAGATATTCAAATGGTCATAACTTTTCACTCAGAGGTCCGATTCAGGCGCATCACATACAGAGAAGCTCGAAATTGAACAACGGAAGCTCTCGAGATATTCAAATGGTCATAACTTTTCACTCGTAGGTCCAATACAGGCGCATAATATATCGAGAGGCTCGAAATTGAACAACGGAAGCTCTCGAGAAATTCAAATGGTAATTACTTTTCAATCGGAGGTCCGATTCGGGCGTATAATATATCGAGACGCTTGAAATTGAGCAACGGAAGCTCTCGAGAATTTCAAATGGTCATTACTTTTCACTCGGATGTCCGATTCAGGCGCATCACATATATAGACGCTCGAAATTGAACAACGGAAGCTCTCGAGAAATTCAAATGGTCATAACTTGTCACTCGTAGGTCCGATTCAGGTGCATAATATATCGAGACGCTTGAAATTGAGCAACGGAAGCTCTCAAGAAATTCAAATGGTCATTACTTTTTACTCGGAGGTCCGATTCAGGCGCATCGGATATAGAGACGGTCGAAATTGAACTACGAAAGCTCTCGAGATATTCAAATGGTCATAACTTTTAACTCGGAGGTCCGATTAAGGCACATAATATATCGAGACGCCCGAAATTGAATAACGGAAGCTCTTGAGAAATTCAAATGGTCATTACTTTTCACTCGGAGGTCCGATTCAGGCGCATCACATACAGAGAAGCTCGAAATTGAACAACGGAAGCTCTTGTGAAAATCAAAAGGTCATTACTTTTAACTCGGAGGTCCGATTCAGGCGCATCACCTATTGATACGCTCGAAATTGAACAACGGAAGCTCTCGAGATATTCAAATGGTCATTACTTTTCACTCGGAGGTCCGATTCAGGTGCATCACATATAGAGATGCTCGAAATTGAACAACGGAAGCTCGCGAGATATTCAAATTGTCATAACTTTTAACTCGGAGGTCCGATTCAGGCACATAATATATCGAGATGCTCGAAATTGAACAATGGAAGCTCTCGAGAAATTCAAATGGTCATAACTTTTCACTCGGAGGTCCGATTCAGGCGTATAATATATCGAGACGCTTGAAATTGAGCAACGGAAGCTCTCGAGAATTTCAAATGGTCATTACTTTTTACTCGGAGGTCCGATTCAGGCGCATCGCATATAGAGACGGTCGAAATTGAACAACGGAAGCTCTCGAGATATTCAAATGGTCATAACTTTTAACTCGGAGGTTCGATTCAGGCACATAATATATCGAGACGCCCGAAATTGAACAACGCAAGCTCTTGAGAAATTCAAATGGTCATTACTTTTAACTAGGAAGTCCGATTCAGGCGCATCAGATATAGAGATGCTCGAAATTGAACAACGGAAGCTCGCGAGATATTCAAATGGTCATAACTTTTAAGTCGGAGGTCCGATTCAGGCACATAATATATCGAGATGCCCGAAATTGAACAACGGAAGCTCTCGAGAAATTCAAATAGTCATAACTTTTCACTCGGAGGTCCGATTCGGGCGTATAATATATCGAGACGCCCGAAATTGAACAACGCAAGCTCTTGAGAAATTCAAATGGTCATTACTTTTCACTCGGAGGTCCGATTCAGGCGCATCACATATAGAGATGCTCGAAATTGAACAACGGAAGCTCGCGAGATATTCAAATGGTCATAACTTTTAAGTCGGAGGTCCGATTCAGGCACATAATATATCGAGATTCCCGAAATTGAACAACAAAAGCTCTCGAGAAATTCAAATGGTCATAACTTTTCACTCGGAGGTCCGATTCGGGCGTATAATATATCGAGACGCTTGAAATTGAGCAACGGAAGCTCTCGAGAATTTCAAATGGTCATTACTTTTCACTCGGAGGTCCGATACAGGCGCATCACATATATAAACGCTCGAAATTGAACAACGGAAGCTCTCGAGAAATTCAAATGGTCATAACTTGTCACTCGTAGGTCCGATTCAGGTGCATAATATACCGAGACGCTTGAAATTGAGCAACGGAAGCTCTCGAGAAATTCAAATGGTCATTACTTTTTACTCGGAGGTCCGATTCAGGCGCATCGCATATAGAGATGGTCGAAATTGAACAACGGAAGCTCTCGAGATATTCAAATGGTCATAACTTTTCACTCAGAGGTCCGATTCAGGCGCATCACATACAGAGAAGCTCGAAATTGAACAACGGAAGCTCTCGAGATATTCAAATGGTCATAACTTTTCACTCGTAGGTCCAATACAGGCGCATAATATATCGAGAGGCTCGAAATTGAACAACGGAAGCTCTCGAGAAATTCAAATGGTAATTACTTTTCAATCGGAGGTCCGATTCGGGCGTATAATATATCGAGACGCTTGAAATTGAGCAACGGAAGCTCTCGAGAATTTCAAATGGTCATTACTTTTCACTCGGATGTCCGATTCAGGCGCATCACATATATAGACGCTCGAAATTGAACAACGGAAGCTCTCGAGAAATTCAAATGGTCATAACTTGTCACTCGTAGGTCCGATTCAGGTGCATAATATATCGAGACGCTTGAAATTGAGCAACGGAAGCTCTCAAGAAATTCAAATGGTCATTACTTTTTACTCGGAGGTCCGATTCAGGCGCATCGGATATAGAGACGGTCGAAATTGAACTACGAAAGCTCTCGAGATATTCAAATGGTCATAACTTTTAACTCGGAGGTCCGATTAAGGCACATAATATATCGAGACGCCCGAAATCTAATAACGGAAGCTCTTGAGAAATTCAAATGGTCATTACTTTTCACTCGGAGGTCCGATTCAGGCGCATCACATACAGAGAAGCTCGAAATTGAACAACGGAAGCTCTTGAGAAAATCAAAAGGTCATTACTTTTAACTCGGAGGTCCGATTCAGGCGCATCACCTATTGATACGCTCGAAATTGAACAACGGAAGCTCTCGAGATATTCAAATGGTCATTACTTTTCACTCGGAGGTCCGATTCAGGTGCATCACATATAGAGATGCTCGAAATTGAACAACGGAAGCTCGCGAGATATTCAAATGGTCATAACTTTTAACTCGGAGGTCCGATTCAGGCACATAATATATCGAGATGCTCGAAATTGAACAACGGAAGCTCTCGAGAAATTCAAATGGTCATAACTTTTCACTCGGAGGTCCGATTCAGGCGTATAATATATCGAGACGCTTGAAATTGAGCAACGGAAGCTCTCGAGAATTTCAAATGGTCATTACTTTTTACTCGGAGGTCCGATTCAGGCGCATCGCATATAGAGACGGTCGAAATTGAACAACGGAAGCTCTCGAGATATTCAAATGGTCATAACTTTTAACTCGGAGGTTCGATTCAGGCACATAATATATCGAGACGCCCGAAATTGAACAACGCAAGCTCTTGAGAAATTCAAATGGTCATTACTTTTAACTAGGAAGTCCGATTCAGGCGCATCACATATAGAGATGCTCGAAATTGAACAACGGAAGCTCGCGAGATATTCCAATGGTCATAACTTTTAAGTCGGATGTCCGATTCAGGCACATAATATATCGAGATGCCCGAAATTGAACAACGGAAGCTCTCGAGAAATTCAAATAGTCATAACTTTTCACTCGGAGGTCCGATTCGGGCGTATAATATATCGAGACGCCCGAAATTGAACAACGCAAGCTCTTGAGAAATTCAAATGGTCATTACTTTTCACTCGGAGGTCCGATTCAGGCGCATCACATATAGAGATGCTCGAAATTGAACAACGGAAGCTCGCGAGATATTCAAATGGTCATAACTTTTAAGTCGGAGGTCCGATTCAGGCACATAATATATCGAGATTCCCGAAATTGAACAACAAAAGCTCTCGAGAAATTCAAATGGTCATAACTTTTCACTCGGAGGTCCGATTCGGGCGTATAATATATCGAGACGCTTGAAATTGAGCAACGGAAGCTCTCGAGAATTTCAAATGGTCATTACTTTTCACTCGGAGGTCCGATACAGGCGCATCACATATATAGACGCTCGAAATTGAACAACGGAAGCTCTCGAGAAATTCAAATGGTCATAACTTGTCACTCGTAGGTCCGATTCAGGTGCATAATATACCGAGACGCTTGAAATTGAGCAACGGAAGCTCTCGAGAAATTCAAATGGTCATTACTTTTTACTCGGAGGTCCGATTCAGGCGCATCGCATATAGAGACGGTCGAAATTGAACAACGGAAGCTCTCGAGATATTCAAATGGTCATAACTTTTAACTCGGAGGTCCGATTAAGGCACATAATATATCGAGACGCCCGTAATTGAACAACGGAAGCTCTTGAGAAATTCAAATGGTCATTACTTTTCACTCGGAGGTCCGATTCAGGCGCATCACATATAGAGAAGCTCGAAATTGAACAACGGAAGCTATCGAGATATTCAAATGGTCATAACTTTTAACTCGGAGGTCCGATTCAGGCACATAATATATCGAGACGCCCGAAATTGAATAACGGAAGCTCTTGAGAAATTGAAATGGTCATTACTTTTCACTCGGAGGTCCGATTCAGGCGCATCACATACAGAGAAGCTCGAAATTGAACAACGGAAGCTCTCGAGATATTCAAATGGTCATAACTTTTCACTCGTAGGTCCAATACAGGCGCATAATATATCGAGAGGCTCGAAATTGAACAACGGAAGCTCTCGAGAAATTCAAATGGTAATTACTTTTCAATCGGAGGTCCGATTCAGGCACATCACATATAGAGACGCTCTAAATTGAACAAGGGAAGCTCTCGAGATATTCAAATGGTCATAACTTTTAACTCAGATGTCCGATTCAGGCGCATAATATATCGAGACGCCCGTAATTGAACAATGCAAGCTCTTGAGAAATTCAAATGGTCATTACTTTTCACTTGGAGGTCCGATTCAGGTGCATAATATATCGAGACGCTTGAAATTGAGCAACGGAAGCTCTCAAGAAATTCAAATGGTCATTACTTTTTACTCGGAGGTCCGATTCAGGCGCATCGCATATAGAGACGGTCGAAATTGAACTACGAAAGCTCTCGAGATATTCAAATGGTCATAACTTTTAACTCGGAGGTCCGATTAAGGCACATAATATATCGAGACGCCCGAAATTGAATAACGGAAGCTCTTGAGAAATTCAAATGGTCATTACTTTTCACTCGGAGGTCCGATTCAGGCGCATCACATACAGAGAAGCTCGAAATTGAACAACGGAAGCTCTCGAGATATTCAAATGGTCATAACTTTTAACTCGGATGTCCGATTCAGGCACATAATATATCGAGACGCCCGAAATTGAACAACGGAATCTCTTGAAAAATTCAAATGGTCATTACTTTTCACTCGGAGGTCCAATTCAGGAGCATCAGATATAGAGATGCTCGAGAGCTTACGAAGGAAGCTCTTGAGAAAATCAAATGGTCATTACTTTTAACTCGGAGGTCCGATTCAGGCGCATCACATATAGAGACGCTCGAAATTGAACAACGTAAGCTCTCGACATATTCATATGGTTATAACTTTTAACTCGGAGGTCCGATTGAGGTGCATCACATATAGAGACGCTCGAAATTGAACAACGGAAGCTCTTGAGAAATTCAAATGGTCATTATTATTCACTTGGAGGTCGGATTCAGGCGCATCACATATAGAGACGCTCGAAATTGAACAACGGAAGCTCTCGAGATATTCAAATGGTCATAACTTTTAACGCGGAGGTCCGATTCAGGCACATTAAATATCGAGACGCTCGAAATTGAACAACGAAAGCTCTTGAGAAATTCAAATGGTCATTACTTTTCACTCGGAGGTCCGATTCAGGCGCATCACATATATAGACGCTCGAAATTGAACAACGGAAGCTCTCTAGAAATTCAAATGGTCATTACTTTTCACACGGAGGTCAGATTCAGGCACATAATATATTGAGACACGCGAAATTGAACAACGGAAGCTCTTGAGAAAATCAAATGGTCATTACTGTTAACTCGGAGGTCCGATTCAGGCGCATCATATATAGAGACGCTCGAAATTGAACAACGGAAGCTCTCGACATATTCAAATGGTTATAACTTTTAACTCGGAGGTCCGATTCAGGCACATAATATATCGAGACGCCCGAAATTGAACAACGGATGCTCTTGAGAAAATCAAATGTTCCTTACTTTTAACTCGGAGGTCCGATTCAGGTGCATCACATATAGAGACGCTCGAAATTGAACAACGGAAGCTCTCAAGATATTCAAATGGTCATAACTTTTAACTCGGAGGTCCGATTCAGGCACAAAATATATCAAGACGCCCGAAATTGAACAACGGATGCTCTTTAGAAATTCAAATGGTCATTACTTTTCACTCGGAGGTCCGATTCAGGTGCATCACATATAGAGATGCTCGAAATTGAACAACGGAAGCTCGCGAGATATTCAAATGGTCATAACTTTTAACTCGGAGGTCCGATTCAGGCACATAATATATCGAGATCCTCGAAATTGAACAACGGAAGCTCTCGAGAAATTCAAATGGTCATAACTTTTCACTCGGAGGTCCGATTCAGGCGTATAATATATCGAGACGCTTGAAATTGAGCAACGGAAGCTCTCGAGAATTTCAAATGGTCATTACTTTTTACTCGGAGGTCCGATTCAGGCGCATCGCATATAGAGACGGTCGAAATTGAACAACGGAAGCTCTCGAGATATTCAAATGGTCATAACTTTTAACTCGGAGGTTCGATTCAGGCACATAATATATCGAGACGCCCGAAATTGAACAACGCAAGCTCTTGAGAAATTCAAATGGTCATTACTTTTAACTAGGAGGTCTGATTCAGGCGCATCACATATAGAGATGCTCGAAATTGAACAACGGAAGCTCGCGAGATATTCAAATGGTCATAACTTTTAAGTCGGAGGTCCGATTCAGGCACATAATATATCGAGATGCCCGAAATTGAACAACGGAAGCTCTCGAGAAATTCAAATAGTCATAACTTTTCACTCGGAGGTCCGATTCGGGCGTATAATATATCGAGACGCCCGAAATTGAACAACGCAAGCTCTTGAGAAATTCAAATGGTCATTACTTTTCACTCGGAGGTCCGATTCAGGCGCATCACATATAGAGATGCTCGAAATTGAACAACGGAAGCTCGCGAGATATTCAAATGGTCATAACTTTTAAGTCGGAGGTCCGATTCAGGCACATAATATATCGAGATTCCCGAAATTGAACAACAAAAGCTCTCGAGAAATTCAAATGGTCATAACTTTTCACTCGGAGGTCCGATTCGGGCGTATAATATATCGAGACGCTTGAAATTGAGCAACGGAAGCTCTCGAGAATTTCAAATGGTCATTACTTTTCACTCGGAGGTCCGATACAGGCGCATCACATATATAGACGCTCGAAATTGAACAACGGAAGCTCTCGAGAAATTCAAATGGTCATAACTTGTCACTCGTAGGTCCGATTCAGGTGCATAATATACCGAGACGCTTGAAATTGAGCAACGGAAGCTCTCGAGAAATTCAAATGGTCATTACTTTTTACTCGGAGGTCCGATTCAGGCGCATCGCATATAGAGATGGTCGAAATTGAACAACGGAAGCTCTCGAGATATTCAAATGGTCATAACTTTTAACTCGGAGGTCCGATTAAGGCACATAATATATCGAGACGCCCGTAATTGAACAACGGAAGCTCTTGAGAAACTCAAATGGTCATTACTTTTCACTCGGAGGTCCGATTCAGGCGCATCACATACAGAGAAGCTCGAAATTGAACAACGGAAGCTCTCGAGATATTCAAATGGTCATAACTTTTAACTCGGATGTCCGATTCAGGCACATAATATATCGAGACGCCCGAAATTGAACAACGGAATCTCTTGAAAAATTCAAATGGTCATTACTTTTCACTCGGAGGTCCAATTCAGGAGCATCAGATATAGAGATGCTCGAGAGCTTACGAAGGAAGCTCTTGAGAAAATCAAATGGTCATTACTTTTAACTCGGAGGTCCGATTCAGGCGCATCACATATAGAGACGCTCGAAATTGAACAACGTAAGCTCTCGACATATTCATATGGTTATAACTTTTAACTCGGAGGTCCGATTGAGGTGCATCACATATAGAGACGCTCGAAATTGAACAACGGAAGCTCTTGAGAAATTCAAATGGTCATTATTATTCACTTGGAGGTCGGATTCAGGCGCATCACATATAGAGACGCTCGAAATTGAACAACGGAAGCTCTCGAGATATTCAAATGGTCATAACTTTTAACGCGGAGGTCCGATTCAGGCACATTAAATATCGAGACGCTCGAAATTGAACAACGAAAGCTCTTGAGAAATTCAAATGGTCATTACTTTTCACTCGGAGGTCCGATTCAGGCGCATCACATATATAGACGCTCGAAATTGAACAACGGAAGCTCTCTAGAAATTCAAATGGTCATTACTTTTCACACGGAGGTCAGATTCAGGCACATAATATATTGAGACACGCGAAATTGAACAACGGAAGCTCTTGAGAAAATCAAATGGTCATTACTGTTAACTCGGAGGTCCGATTCAGGCGCATCATATATAGAGACGCTCGAAATTGAACAACGGAAGCTCTCGACATATTCAAATGGTTATAACTTTTAACTCGGAGGTCCGATTCAGGCACATAATATATCGAGACGCCCGAAATTGAACAACGGATGCTCTTGAGAAAATCAAATGTTCCTTACTTTTAACTCGGAGGTCCGATTCAGGTGCATCACATATAGAGACGCTCGAAATTGAACAGCGGAAGCTCTCAAGATATTCAAATGGTCATAACTTTTAACTCGGAGGTCCGATTCAGGCACAAAATATATCAAGACGCCCGAAATTGAACAACGGATGCTCTTTAGAAATTCAAATGGTCATTACTTTTCACTCGGAGGTCCGATTCAGGTGCATCACATATAGAGATGCTCGAAATTGAACAACGGAAGCTCGCGAGATATTCAAATGGTCATAACTTTTAACTCGGAGGTCCGATTCAGGCACATAATATATCGAGATCCTCGAAATTGAACAACGGAAGCTCTCGAGAAATTCAAATGGTCATAACTTTTCACTCGGAGGTCCGATTCAGGCGTATAATATATCGAGACGCTTGAAATTGAGCAACGGAAGCTCTCGAGAATTTCAAATGGTCATTACTTTTTACTCGGAGGTCCGATTCAGGCGCATCGCATATAGAGACGGTCGAAATTGAACAACGGAAGCTCTCGAGATATTCAAATGGTCATAACTTTTAACTCGGAGGTTCGATTCAGGCACATAATATATCGAGACGCCCGAAATTGAACAACGCAAGCTCTTGAGAAATTCAAATGGTCATTACTTTTAACTAGGAGGTCTGATTCAGGCGCATCACATATAGAGATGCTCGAAATTGAACAACGGAAGCTCGCGAGATATTCAAATGGTCATAACTTTTAAGTCGGAGGTCCGATTCAGGCACATAATATATCGAGATGCCCGAAATTGAACAACGGAAGCTCTCGAGAAATTCAAATAGTCATAACTTTTCACTCGGAGGTCCGATTCGGGCGTATAATATATCGAGACGCCCGAAATTGAACAACGCAAGCTCTTGAGAAATTCAAATGGTCATTACTTTTCACTCGGAGGTCCGATTCAGGCGCATCACATATAGAGATGCTCGAAATTGAACAACGGAAGCTCGCGAGATATTCAAATGGTCATAACTTTTAAGTCGGAGGTCCGATTCAGGCACATAATATATCGAGATTCCCGAAATTGAACAACAAAAGCTCTCGAGAAATTCAAATGGTCATAACTTTTCACTCGGAGGTCCGATTCGGGCGTATAATATATCGAGACGCTTGAAATTGAGCAACGGAAGCTCTCGAGAATTTCAAATGGTCATTACTTTTCACTCGGAGGTCCGATACAGGCGCATCACATATATAGACGCTCGAAATTGAACAACGGAAGCTCTCGAGAAATTCAAATGGTCATAACTTGTCACTCGTAGGTCCGATTCAGGTGCATAATATACCGAGACGCTTGAAATTGAGCAACGGAAGCTCTCGAGAAATTCAAATGGTCATTACTTTTTACTCGGAGGTCCGATTCAGGCGCATCGCATATAGAGATGGTCGAAATTGAACAACGGAAGCTCTCGAGATATTCAAATGGTCATAACTTTTAACTCGGAGGTCCGATTAAGGCACATAATATATCGAGACGCCCGTAATTGAACAACGGAAGCTCTTGAGAAACTCAAATGGTCATTACTTTTCACTCGGAGGTCCGATTCAGGCGCATCACATACAGAGAAGCTCGAAATTGAACAACGGAAGCTCTCGAGATATTCAAATGGTCATAACTTTTAACTCGGATGTCCGATTCAGGCACATAATATATCGAGACGCCCGAAATTGAACAACGGAATCTCTTGAAAAATTCAAATGGTCATTACTTTTCACTCGGAGGTCCAATTCAGGAGCATCAGATATAGAGATGCTCGAGAGCTTACGAAGGAAGCTCTTGAGAAAATCAAATGGTCATTACTTTTAACTCGGAGGTCCGATTCAGGCGCATCACATATAGAGACGCTCGAAATTGAACAACGTAAGCTCTCGACATATTCATATGGTTATAACTTTTAACTCGGAGGTCCGATTGAGGTGCATCACATATAGAGACGCTCGAAATTGAACAACGGAAGCTCTTGAGAAATTCAAATGGTCATTATTATTCACTTGGAGGTCGGATTCAGGCGCATCACATATAGAGACGCTCGAAATTGAACAACGGAAGCTCTCGAGATATTCAAATGGTCATAACTTTTAACGCGGAGGTCCGATTCAGGCACATTAAATATCGAGACGCTCGAAATTGAACAACGAAAGCTCTTGAGAAATTCAAATGGTCATTACTTTTCACTCGGAGGTCCGATTCAGGCGCATCACATATATAGACGCTCGAAATTGAACAACGGAAGCTCTCTAGAAATTCAAATGGTCATTACTTTTCACACGGAGGTCAGATTCAGGCACATAATATATTGAGACACGCGAAATTGAACAACGGAAGCTCTTGAGAAAATCAAATGGTCATTACTGTTAACTCGGAGGTCCGATTCAGGCGCATCATATATAGAGACGCTCGAAATTGAACAACGGAAGCTCTCGACATATTCAAATGGTTATAACTTTTAACTCGGAGGTCCGATTCAGGCACATAATATATCGAGACGCCCGAAATTGAACAACGGATGCTCTTGAGAAAATCAAATGTTCCTTACTTTTAACTCGGAGGTCCGATTCAGGTGCATCACATATAGAGACGCTCGAAATTGAACAACGGAAGCTCTCAAGATATTCAAATGGTCATAACTTTTAACTCGGAGGTCCGATTCAGGCACAAAATATATCAAGACGCCCGAAATTGAACAACGGATGCTCTTTAGAAATTCAAATGGTCATTACTTTTCACTCGGAGGTCCGATTCAGGTGCATCACATATAGAGATGCTCGAAATTGAACAACGGAAGCTCGCGAGATATTCAAATGGTCATAACTTTTAACTCGGAGGTCCGATTCAGGCACATAATATATCGAGATCCTCGAAATTGAACAACGGAAGCTCTCGAGAAATTCAAATGGTCATAACTTTTCACTCGGAGGTCCGATTCAGGCGTATAATATATCGAGACGCTTGAAATTGAGCAACGGAAGCTCTCGAGAATTTCAAATGGTCATTACTTTTTACTCGGAGGTCCGATTCAGGCGCATCGCATATAGAGACGGTCGAAATTGAACAACGGAAGCTCTCGAGATATTCAAATGGTCATAACTTTTAACTCGGAGGTTCGATTCAGGCACATAATATATCGAGACGCCCGAAATTGAACAACGCAAGCTCTTGAGAAATTCAAATGGTCATTACTTTTAACTAGGAGGTCTGATTCAGGCGCATCACATATAGAGATGCTCGAAATTGAACAACGGAAGCTCGCAAGATATTCAAATGGTCATAACTTTTAAGTCGGAGGTCCGATTCAGGCACATAATATATCGAGATGCCCGAAATTGAACAAAGGAAGCTCTCGAGAAATTCAAATAGTCATAACTTTTCACTCGGAGGTCCGATTCGGGCGTATAATATATCGAGACGCCCGAAATTGAACAACGCAAGCTCTTGAGAAATTCAAATGGTCATTACTTTTCACTCGGAGGTCCGATTCAGGCGCATCACATATAGAGATGCTCGAAATTGAACAACGGAAGCTCGCGAGATATTCAAATGGTCATAACTTTTAAGTCGGAGGTCCGATTCAGGCACATAATATATCGAGATTCCCGAAATTGAACAACAAAAGCTCTCGAGAAATTCAAATGGTCATAACTTTTCACTCGGAGGTCCGATTCGGGCGTATAATATATCGAGACGCTTGAAATTGAGCAACGGAAGCTCTCGAGAATTTCAAATGGTCATTACTTTTCACTCGGAGGTCCGATACAGGCGCATCACATATATAGACGCTCGAAATTGAACAACGGAAGCTCTCGAGAAATTCGAATGGTCATAACTTGTCACTCGTAGGTCCGATTCAGGTGCATAATATACCGAGACGCTTGAAATTGAGCAACGGAAGCTCTCGAGAAATTCAAATGGTCATTACTTTTTACTCGGAGGTCCGATTCAGGCGCATCGCATATAGAGATGGTCGAAATTGAACAACGGAAGCTCTCGAGATATTCAAATGGTCATAACTTTTAACTCGGAGGTCCGATTAAGGCACATAATATATCGAGACGCCCGTAATTGAACAACGGAAGCTCTTGAGAAATTCAAATGGTCATTACTTTTCACTCGGAGGTCCGATTCAGGCGCATCACATATAGAGAAGCTCGAAATTGAACAACGGAAGCTATCGAGATATTCAAATGGTCATAACTCTTAACTCGGAGGTCCGATTCAGGCACATAATATATCGAGACGCCCGTAATTGAACAACGCAAGCTCTTGAGAAATTCAAATGGTCATTACTTTTAACTTGAAGGTCCGATTCAGGTGCATAATATATCGAGATGCTTGAAATTGAGCAACGGAAGCTCTCAAGAAATTCAAATGGTCATTACTTTTTACTCGGAGGTCCGATTCAGGCGCATCGCATATAGAGACGGTCGAAATTGAACTACGAAAGCTCTCGAGATATTCAAATGGTCATAACTTTTAACTCGGAGGTCCGATTAAGGCACATAATATATCGAGACGCCCGAAATTGAATAACGGAAGCTCTTGAGAAATTCAAATGGTCATTACTTTTCACTCGGAGGTCCGATTCAGGCGCATCACATACAGAGAAGCTCGAAATTGAACAACGGAAGCTCTCGAGATATTCAAATGGTCATAACTTTTAACTCGGAGGTCCGATTCAGGCGCATCACATATAGAGACGCTCGAAATTGAACAACGTAAGCTCTCGACATATTCATATGGTTATAACTTTTAACTCGGAGGTCCGATTGAGGTGCATCACATATAGAGACGCTTGAAATTGAACAACGGAAGCTCTTGAGAAATTCAAATGGTCATTATTATTCACTCGGAGGTCCGATTCAGGCGCATCACATATAGAGACGCTCGAAATTGAACAACGGAAGCTCTCGAGATATTCAAATGGTCATAACTTTTAACTCGGAGGTCCGATTCAGGCACATTAAATATCGAGACGCTCGAAATTGAACAACGAAAGCTCTTGAGAAATTCAAATGGTCATTACTTTTCACTCGGAGGTCCGATTCAGGCGCATCACATATATAGACGCTCGAAATTGAACAACGGAAGCTCTCGAGAAATTCAAATGGTCATTACTTTTCACACGGAGGTCAGATTCAGGCACATAATATATTGAGACACGCGAAATTGAACAACGGAAGCTCTTGAGAAAATCAAATGGTCATTACTGTTAACTCGGAGGTCCGATTCAGGCGCATCATATATAGAGACGCTCGAAATTGAACAACGGAAGCTCTCGACATATTCAAATGGTTATAACTTTTAACTCGGAGGTCCGATTCAAGCGCATCACATGTCGAGACGCTCGAAATTGAACAATGGAAGCTCTTGAGCAATTCAAATGGTCTTAACTTTTCACTCGTAGGTCCAATTCAGGCGCATAATCATTCAAGAAGCTCGAAATTGAACAACGGAAGCTCTCGACATATTCAAATGGTTATAACTATTAACTCGGAGGTCCGATTTAGGCGCATCACATGTCGAGACGCTCGAAATTGAACAATGGAAGCTCTTGAGCAATTCAAATGGTCATAACTTTTCACTCGTAGGTCCAATACAGGCACATAATATATCGAGAGGCTCGAAATTGAACAACGGAAGCTCTCGAGAAATTCAAATGGTAATTACTTTTCAATCGGAGGTCCGATTCAGGCACATCACATATAGAGACGCTCTAAATTGAACAAGGGAAGCTCTCGAGATATTCAAATGGTCATAACTTTTAACTCAGATGTCCGATTCAGGCGCATAATATATCGAGACGCCCGTAATTGAACAACGCAAGCTCTTGAGAAATTCAAATGGTCATTACTTTTCACTTGGAGGTCCGATTCAGGCGCATCACATATAGAGATGCTCGAAATTGAACAACGGAAGCTCGCGAGATATTCAAATGGTCATAACTTTTAAGTCGGAGGTCCGATTCAGGCACATAATATATCGAGATGCCCGAAATTGAACAACGGAAGCTCTCGAGAAATTCAAATGGTCATAACTTTTCACTCGGAGGTCCGATTCGGGCGTATAATATATCGAGACGCTTGAAATTGAGCAACGGAAGCTCTCGAGAATTTCAAATGGTCATAACTTGTCACTCGTAGGTCCGATTCAGGTGCATAATATACCGAGACGCTTGAAATTGAGCAACGGAAGCTCTCAAGATATTCAAATGGTCATAACTTTTAACTCGGATGTCCGATTCAGGCACATAATATATCGAGATGCCCGAAATTGAACAACGGAATCTCTTGCGAAATTCAAATGGTCATTACTTTTCACTCGAAGGTCCGATTCAGGCGCATCAGATATAGAGATGCTCGAAATTGAACAACGCAAGCTCTCGAGATATTCAAATGGTCATAACTTTTAACTCGGAGGTCCGATTCAGGCACATTAAATATCGAGACGCTCGAAATTGAACAACGAAAGCTCTTGAGAAATTCAAATGGTCATTACTTTTCACTCGGAGGTCCGATTCAGGCGCATCGCATATAGAGACGGTCGAAATTGAACAACGGAAGCTCTCGAGATATTCAAATGGTCATTACTTTTTACTCGGAGGTCCGATTCAGGCGCATCACATATAGAGATGCTCGAAATTGAACAACGGAAGCTCGCGAGATATTCAAATGGTCATAACTTTTAACTCGGATGTCCGATTCAGGCACATAATATATCGAGATGCCCGAAATTGAACAACGGAATCTCTTGCGAAATTCAAATGGTCATAACTTTTAACTCGGAGGTCCGATTCGGGCGTATAATATATCGAGACGCCCGAAATTGAACAACGCAAGCTCTTGAGAAAATCAAATGGTCATTACTTTTAACTCGGAGGTCCGATTCAGGCGCATCACAAATAGAGACGCTCGAAATTGAACAACGTAAGCTCTCGACATATTCATATGGTTATAACTTTTAACTCGGAGGTCCGATTGAGGTGCATCACATATAGAGACGCTCGAAATTGAACAACGGAAGCTCTTGAGAAATTCAAATGGTCATTATTATTCACTCGGAGGTCCGATTCAGGCACATCACATATAGAGACGCTCGAAATTGAACAACGGAAGCTCTCGAGATATTCAAATGGTCATAACTTTTAACTCGGAGGTCCGATTCAGGCACATTAAATATCGAGACGCTCGAAATTGAACAACGAAAGCTCTTGAGAAATTCAAATGGTCATTACTTTTCACTCGGAGGTCCGATTTAGGCGCATCGCATATAGAGACGGTCGAAATTGAACAACGGAAGCTCTCGAGATATTCAAATGGTCATTACTTTTTACTCGGAGGTCCGATTCAGGCGCATCACATATAGAGATGCTCGAAATTGAACAACGGAAGCTCGCGAGATATTCAAATGGTCATAACTTTTAACTCGGAGGTCCGATTCAGGCACATAATATATCGAGACGCCCGAAATTGAACAACGGATGCTCTTGAGAAAATCAAATGTTCCTTACTTTAAACTCGGAGGTCCGATTCAGGTGCATCACATATAGAGACGCTCGAAATTGAACAATGGAAGCTCTCGAGATATTCAAATGGTCATAACTTTTAACTCGGAGGTCCGATTCAGGCACATAATATATCAAGACTCCCGAAATTGAACAACGGATGCTCTTTAGAAAATCAAATGGCCATTACTTTTCACTCAATGGTCCGATTCAGCCGCATCACATATAGAGATGCTCGAAATTGAACAACGGAAGCTCGCGAGATATTCAAATGGTCATAAGTTTTAACTCGGAGGTCCGATTCAGGCACATAATATATCGAGATGCTCGAAATTGAACAACGGAAGCTCTCGAGAAATTCAAATGGCCATAACTTTTCACTCGGAGGTCCGATTCAAGCGTATAATATATCGAGACGCTTGAAATTGAGCAACGGAAGCTCTCGAGAATTTCAAATGGTCATTACTTTTTACTCGGAGGTCCGATTCAGGCGCATCGCATATAGAGACGGTCGAAATTGAACAACGGAAGCTCTCGAGATATTCAAATGGTCATAACTTTTAACTCGGAGGTTCGATTCAGGCACATAATATATCGAGACGCCCGGAATTGAACAACGCAAGCTCTTGAAAATTCAAATGGTCATTACTTTTCACTAGGAGGTCCGATTCAGGCGCATCACATATAGAGATGCTCGAAATTGAACAACGGAAGCTCGCGAGATATTCAAATGGTCATAACTTTTAAGTCGGAGGTCCGATTCAGGCACATAATATATCGAGATGCCCGAAATTGAACAACGCAAGCTCTCGAGAAATTCAAATAGTCATAACTTTTCACTCGGAGGTCCGATTCGGGCGTATAATATATCGAGACGCCCGAAATTGAACAACGCAAGCTCTTGAGAAATTCAAATGGTCATTACTTTTCACTCGGGGGTCCAATTCAGGCGCATCACATATAGAGATGCTCGAAATTGAACAACGGAAGCTCGCGAGATATTCAAATGGTCATAACTTTTAACTCGGAGGTCCGATTCAGGCACATTAAATATCGAGACGCTCGAAATTGAACAACGAAAGCTCTTGAGAAATTCAAATGGTCATTACTTTTCACTCGGAGGTCCGATTCAGGCGCATCACATATAGAGAAGCTCGAAATTGAACAACGGAAGCTATCGAGATATTCAAATGGTCATTACTTTTCACTCGAAGGTCCGATTCAGGCGCATCGCATATAGAGACGGTCGAAATTGAACAACGGAAGCTCTCGAGATATTCAAATGGTCATAACTTTTAACTCGGAGGTCCGATTCAGGCACATAATATATCGAGACGCCCGAAATTGAACAACGCAAGCTCTCAAGAAATTCAAATGGTCATTACTTTTCACTCGAAGGTCCGATTCAGGCGCATCACATATAGAGACGGTCGAAATTGAACAACGGAAGCTCGCGAGATATTCAAATGGCCATAACTTTTAACTCGGAGGTCCGATTAAGGCACATAATATATCGAGACGCCCGTAATTGAACAACGGAAGCTCTTGAGAAATTCAAATGGTCATTACTTTTCACTCGGAGGTCCGATTCAGGCGCATCACATATAGAGAAGCTCGAAATTGAACAACGGAAGCTATCGAGATATTCAAATGGTCATAACTTTTAACTCGGAGGTCCGATTCAGGCACATAATATATCGAGACGCCCGAAATTGAACAACGCAAGCTCTCAAGAAATTCAAATGGTCATAACTTTTCCCTCGAAGGTCCGATTCAGGCGCATCACATATAGAGACGGTCGAAATTGAACAACGGAAGCTCGCGAGATATTCAAATGGTCATAACTTTTAACTCGGAGGTCCGATTAAGGCACATAATATATCGAGACGCCCGTAATTGAACAACGGAAGCTCTTGAGAAATTCAAATGGTCATTACTTTTCACTCGGAGGTCCGATTCAGGCGCATCACATATAGAGAAGCTCGAAATTGAACAACGGAAGCTATCGAGATATTCAAATGGTCATAACTTTTAACTCGGAGGTCCGATTCAGGCACATAATATATCGAGATGCTCGAATTTGAACAACGGAAGCTCTCGAGATATTCAAATGGTCATAACTTTTAACTCGGAGGTCCGATTCAGGCACATAATATATCGAGACGCCCGAAATTGAACAACGGATGCTCTTGAGAAAATCAAATGTTCCTTACTTTTAACTCGGAGGTCCGATTCAGGTGCATCACATATAGAGACGCTCGAAATTGAACAACGGAAGCTCTCGAGATATTCAAATGGTCATAACTTTTAA
>NW_021144104.1:0-18815 GCF_004193775.1 Glycine soja
ACGGAAGCTCTCGAGAAATTCAAATGGTCATAACTTTTCACTCGGGGGTCCTATTCATGCGCATATTATATCGAGACGCTCGAAAACGAATAGCGGAAGCTCTCAGAATTCAAATGGTCATAACTTTTCACTTGGAGGTCCGATTCAGGCCTATAATATATCGAGACGCACGAATTGAACAACGGAAGCACTCGAGAAATTAAAATGGTAATAACTTTTCACTCGGAGGTTCGATTTAGGCGCATAATATATCCAAACGCACGAAATTGAACAACGGTAAGCTCTCGAGAAATTCTAATGGTCCTAACTTATCACTCGGAGGTCCGATTCAAGCGCATAATATATCGAGACGCTCGAAATTGAACAACCGAAGCTCTTGAGAAAATTCAAATGGTCATAACTTTCAGACGGGGGTCAGATTCAGGCGCATAATATATCGAGACGCTCGAAATTGAACATCGGAAGCTCTCGAGAAATTCAAATGGTCATAACTTTTTACTCAGGGATTCGATTCAGGCGCATAATATATGGAGACGCTCGAAAATTAACAGCGGAAACTGTCGAGAAATTCAAATTGTCATAAATTTTCACTTGGAGGTCCGATTCTGGCGCATAATATATCGAGACGCTCGAAATTGAACAATGGAAGCTCTTGAGCAATTCAAAATGGTCATAACTTTTATCTCGGATGTCAGATTCAGGCGCATAATACATCTAGACGCTCGAAATTGAACAATGGAAGCCTCGGAGAAATTTAAATGGACATAACTTTTAACTCGGATGTCTGATTTAGGCGCATCACATATAGAGACGCTCGAAATTGAACAACGGAAGCTCTCGAGAAATTAAAATGGTCATAACTTTTAACACGGAGGTCAAATTCAGGAGCATAATATTTCGAGACGCTCGAAATTGAACATCGGAAGCTCTCGAGAAATTCAAATGGTCATAACTTTAAAGTCGGATGTCTGATTTAGGCGCATCACATATAGAGACGCTCGAAATTGAACAACGGAAGCTCTCGACAAATTATAATGGTCATAACTTTTCACACGGAGGTCAGATTCAGGCGCATAATGTATCCAGACGCTCGAAATTGAACATCGGAAGCTCTCGAGAAATTCAAATGGTGATAACTTTTCACTCGGATGTCCGATTCAGACGCATAATATATCGAGACGCTCGAAATTGAACAACGGAAGCTCTCGAGAAATTCAAATGGTCATAACTTTTCACTCGGGGGTCCTATTCATGCGCATATTATATCGAGACGCTCGAAAACGAATAGCGGAAGCTCTCAAGAATTCAAATGGTCATAACTTTTCACTTGGAGGTCCGATTCAGGCCTATAATATATCGAGACGCACGAAATTGAACAACGGAAGCACTCGAGAAATTAAAATGGTAATAACTTTTCACTCGGAGGTTCGATTTAGGCGCATAATATATCCAAACGCACGAAATTGAACAACGGTAGCTCTCGAGAAATTCTAATGGTCCTAACTTATCACTCGGAGGTCCGATTCAAGCGCATAATATATCGAGACGCTCGAAATTGAACAACCGAAGCTCTTGAGAAATTCAAATGGTCATAACTTTTCAGACGGGGGTCAGATTCAGGCGCATAATATATCGAGACGCTCGAAATTGAACATCGGAAGCTCTCGAGAAATTCAAATGGTCATAACTTTTTACTCAGGGATTCGATTCAGGCGCATAATATATGGAGACGCTCGAAAATTAACAGCGGAAACTGTCGAGAAATTCAAATTGTCATAAATTTTCACTTGGAGGTCCGATTCTGGCGCATAATATATCGAGACGCTCGAAATTGAACAATGGAAGCTCTTGAGCAATTCAAATGGTCATAACTTTTATCTCGGATGTCAGATTCAGGCGCATAATACATCTAGACGCTCGAAATTGAACAATGGAAGCCTCGGAGAAATTTAAATGGACATAACTTTTAACTCGGATGTCTGATTTAGGCGCATCACATATAGAGACGCTCGAAATTGAACAACGGAAGCTCTCGAGAAATTAAAATGGTCATAACTTTTAACACGGAGGTCAAATTCAGGAGCATAATATTTCGAGACGCTCGAAATTGAACATCGGAAGCTCTCGAGAAATTCAAATGGTCATAACTTTAAAGTCGGATGTCTGATTTAGGCGCATCACATATAGAGACGCTCGAAATTGAACAACGGAAGCTCTCGACAAATTATAATGGTCATAACTTTTCACACGGAGGTCAGATTCAGGCGCATAATGTATCCAGACGCTCGAAATTGAACATCGGAAGCTCTCGAGAAATTCAAATGGTGATAACTTTTCACTCGGATGTCCGATTCAGACGCATAATATATCGAGACGCTCGAAATTGAACAACGGAAGCTCTCGAGAAATTCAAATGGTCATAACTTTTCACTCGGGGGTCCTATTCATGCGCATATTATATCGAGACGCTCGAAAACGAATAGCGGAAGCTCTCAAGAATTCAAATGGTCATAACTTTTCACTTGGAGGTCCGATTCAGGCCTATAATATATCGAGACGCACGAAATTGAACAACGGAAGCACTCGAGAAATTAAAATGGTAATAACTTTTCACTCGGAGGTTCGATTTAGGCGCATAATATATCCAAACGCACGAAATTGGACAACGGAAGCTCTCAAGAAATTCAAATGGACATAACTTTTAACTCGGATGTCTGATCTAGGCGCATCACATATAGAGACGCTTGAAATTGAACAACGGAAGCTCTCGAGATATTAAAATGGTCATAACTTTTCACACGGAGGTCAGATTCAGGCGCATAATATATCGAGACGCTCGTAATTGAACATCGGAAGCTCTCGAGAAATTCAAATGGTACCAACTTTTCACTCGGGGGTCCGATTTAGGCGAATAATATATAGAGACGCTCGAAATTGGACAGCGGAAGCTCTCGAGAAATTCAAATTGTCATAACTTTTCACTCGGGGGTCCAATTCAGGCGCATAATATATCGAGACGCTCGAAATTTTACAACGGAAGCTCTCGAGAAATTCAAATGGTTATAACTTTTTACTCGGGGGTTCGATTCAGGCGCATAATATATCGAGACGCTCGAAAACTAACAGCGGAAGCTCTCGAGAAATTCTAATGGTCATAACTTTTAACTCGGATGTCTGATTTAGGCGCATCACATTTAGAGACGCTCAAAATTGAACAACGGAAGCTCCTGAGAAATTAAAATTGTCATAACTTTTCACACGGAGGTCAGATTCAGTCGCATAATATATCAAGACGCTCGAAATTGAACATCGGAAGCTCTCGAGAAATTCAAATGGTCATAACTTTTCACACGGAGGTCCGATTCAGGCGCATAATAGATCGAGACACTCGAAATTGAACAATGAAAGCTCTTGAGCAATTCAAAGGGCCATAACATTTAACTCGGATGTCAGATTCAGGCGCATAATGTATCGACACGCTCGAAATTGAACAACGGAAGCTCTCGAGAAATTAAAATGGTCATAACTTTTCACACGGAGGTCAGATTCAGGCGCATAATATATCGAGACGCTCGAAATTGAACATCGGAAGCTCTCGAGAAATTCAAATGGTCAACACTTTTCACTCGGGGGTCCGATTCAGGCGCATAATATATCGAGACGCTAAAAAATGAACAGCGGAAGCTCTCTAGAAATTCAAATGGTGATAACTTTTAACTCGGATGTCAGATTCAGGCGCATAATATATCGAGACGCTCGAAATTGAACAACGGAAGCTTTCGAGAAATTCAAATGGTCATAACTTTTCACTCGGTGGTCCGATTCATGCGCATAATATATCGAGATGCTCGAAAATGATCAGCGGAAGCTCTCGAGAAATTCAAATGGCCATAACTTTTCACTCGGAGGTCCGATTCAGGCCCATAATATATCGAGACGCACGAAATTGAACAATAGAAGATCTCGAGAAATTCAAATGGTAATAACTTTTCACTCGGAGGTTCGATTTAGGCGCATAATATATCGAGACACACGAAATTGAACAACGGTAGCTCTCGAGAAATTCTAATGGTCATAACTTTTCACTTGGAGTTCCGATTTAGGCGCATAATATGTTGAGATGCTCGAAATTGAACAATGGAAGCTCTTGAGCAATTCAAATGGTCCTACCTCTTCACTCGGAGGTCCGATTCAAGCGCATAATATATCGAGACGCTCGAAATTGAACAACCAAAGCTCTTGAGAAATTCAAATGGTCATAAGTTTTCACACGAGAGTCAGATTCAAGCGCATAATATATCGAGACGCTCGAAATTGAACATTGGAAGCTCTCGAGAAATTCAAATGGTCATAACTTTTCACATGGAGGTCCGATTCTGGCGAATAATATATCAAGACGCTTGAAATTGAACATCGGAAGCTCTCGAGAAATTTAAATTGTCATAACTTTTCACTCGGGGGTCAGATTCAGGCGAATAACATATCGATACTCTCAAAATTGAAATTCCGAAGCTCTCGAGAAATTCAAAATGGTGATAACTTTTCACTCGGAGGTCTGATTCAGGCGCATAATATATCGAGACGCTCGAAATTGAACATCGGAAGCTCTCGAGAAATTGAAATGGTCATAACTTTTCTCTCGGAGGTCCGATTCAGGCCCATAATATATCGAGACGCACGAAATTGAACAACGGAAGCTCTCAAGAAATTCAAATGGTCATAACTTTTCACTCGGAGGTCCGATTCAGGCCCATAATATATCGAGACGCACGAAATTGAACAACGGAAGCTCTCGAGAAATTCAAATGCTCATAACTTTTAACTCGAATGTCTGATTTAGGTGCATCACATTTAGAGACGCTCAAAATTGAACAACGGAAGCTCTTGAGAAATTAAAACGGTCATAACTTTTCACACGGAGGTCAGATTCACTCGCATAATATATCAAGACGCTCGAAATTGAACACCAGAAGCTCTCGAGAAATTCAAATGGTCAAAACTTTTCACACGGAGGTCAGATTCAGGTGCATAATATATCGAGACGCTCGAAATTGAACATCGGAAGCTCTCGAGAAATTCAAATGGTCATAACCTTAAAGTCGGATGTCTGATTTAGGCGCATCACATATAGAGACGCTCGAAATTGAACAACGGAAGCTCTCGACAAATTATAATGGTCATAACTTTTCACACGGAGGTCAGATTCAAGTGCATAATATATTGAGTCGCTCGAAATTGAACATCGGAAACTCTCGAGAAATTCAAATGGTCATAACTTTCAACTCGGATGTCCGATTTAGGCGCATCACATATAGAGACGCTCGAAATTAAACAACGGAAGCTCTCGACAAATTAAAATGGTCATAACTTTTCATAGGAAGGTCAGATTCAGGCGTATAATGTATACAGACGCTCGAAATTGAACATCGGAAGCTCTTGAGAAATTCAAATGGTGATAACTTTTCACTCGGAGGTCCGATTCAGACGCATAATATATCGAGACGCTAGAAATTGAACAACGGAAGCTCTCGAGAAATTCAAATGGTCACAAATTTTCACTCGGGGGTCCGATTCATGCGTATAATATATCGAGACTCGCGAAAATGAACAGCGGAAGCTCTCGAGAAATTCAAATGGTCATAACTATTCAATAGGAGGTCCGATTCAGGCCCATAATATATCGAGACGCACGAAATTGAACAACGGAAGCTCTCGAGAAATTCAAATGGTAATAACTTTTCACTCGGAGGTCAGATTCAGGCGCATAATATATCGAGACGCTCGAAATTGAACATCGGAAGCTCTCGAGAAATTCAAATGGTACCATCTTTTCACTCGGGGGTCCGATTCAGGCGAATAATATATAGAGACGCTCGAAATTGAACAGCGGAAGCTCTCAAGAAATTCAAATTGTCATAACTTTTCACTCGAAGGTCCGATTCAGGCACATAATATATCGAGACGCTCGAAATTGATCATCGGAAGCTCTCGAGAAATTGAAATGGTCATAACTTTTCACTCGGAGGTCCGATTCAGGCGCATAATATATCGAGACGCACGAAATTGAACAACGGTAGCTCTCGAGAAATTAAAATGGTCATAACTTTATACTCAGGGGTCCGATTCAGGCGCATAATATATGGAGACGCTCGAAAATTAACAGCGGAAACTGTCGAGAAATTCAAGTTGTCATAAAATTTCACTCGGAGGTCCGATTCTGGCACATAATATATCGAGACGCTCGAAATTGAACAATGGAAGCTCTTGAGCAATTCAAATGGTCATAACTTTTAACTCGGATGTCAGATTCAGGCGCATAACATATCGAGACGCTCGAAATTGAACAATGGAAGTCTTAGAGAAATTTAAATGGACATAACTTTTAACTCGGATGTCTGATTTAGGCGCATCACATATAGAGACGTCGAAATTGAACAACGGAAGCTCTCGAGAAATTAAAATGGTCATAACTTTTCACACGGAGGTCATATTCAGGCGCATAATATTTCGACACGCTCGAAATTGAACATCGGAAGCTCTCGAGAAATTCAAATGGTCAGAACTTTTGTCTCGGATGTCTGATTTAGGTTCATCACATATCGGGACGCTTGAAATTGAACAACGGAAGCTCTCGAGAAATTAAAATGGTCATAACTTTTCACACGGAGGTCAGATTCAGCAGCATAATATATCGAGACGCTCGAAATTGAACATCGGAACCTCTCGAGAAATTCAAATGGTAGACTCTTTTCACTCGGGTGTCCGATTCAGGCGCATAATATATAGAGACGCTCGAAATTGAACAGCGGAAGCTCTTGAGAAATTCAAATTGTCATAACTTTTCACTCAGAGGACCGATTCAGGCGCATAATATATCGAGACACTCGAAATTGAACAATAGAAGCTCTTGAGCAATTCAAATGGTCATAACTTTTAACTTGGATGTCAGATTCAGGCGCATAATATATCGAGACGCTCGAAATTGAACAACGGAAGCTCTCAAGAAATTCAAATGGACATAACTTTTAACTCGGATGTCTGATTTAGGCGCATCACATATAGAGACGCTTGAAATTGAACAACGGAAGCTCTTGAGAAATTAAAATGGTCATAACTTTTCACACGGAGGTCAGATTCAGGCGCATAATATATCGAGATGCTCGTAATTGAACATCGGAAGCTCTCGAGAAATTCAAATGGTACCAACTTTTCACTCGAGGGTCCGATTCAGGCGAATAATATATAGAGACGCTCGAAATTGAACAGCGGAAGCTCTCGAGAAATTCAAATTGTCATAACTTTTCACTCGAAGGTCCGATTCAGGCGCATAATATATCGAGACGCTCGAAATTGATCATCAGAAGCTCTCGAGAAATAATGTTCATAACTTTTCGCTCGGGGGTCCGATTCAGGCGCATAATATATCGAGACGCTCGAAATTTAACAACGGTAGCTCTCGAGAAATTCAAATGGTCATAACTTTTTACTCGGGGGTTCGATTCAGGCGCATAATATATCGAGACGCTCGAAACCTAATAGCGGAAGGTCTCGAGAAATTCAAATGGTCATAACTTTTCACTCGGAGATCCAATTCAGGCCCATAATATATCGACACGCTCGAAATTGAACAACGGAAGCTCTTGAGAAATTCAAATGGTCATAACTTTTCACTCGGAGGTCAGATTCAGGCGCATAATAAATCGAGACGCTCGAAATTGAACATCGGAAGCTCTCGAGAAATTCAAATGGTACCAACTTTTCACTCGGGGGTCCGATTCAGGCGAATAATATATTGAGACGCTCGAAATTGAACAGCGGAAGCTCTCAAGAAATTCAAATTGTCATAACTTTTCACTCGAAGGTCCGATTCAGGCACATAATATATCGAGACGCTCGAAATTGATCATCGGAAGCTCTCGAGAAATTGAAATGGTCATAACTTTTCACTCGGGGGTCCGATTCAGGCGCATAATATATCGAGACGCTCGAAATTTAACAACGGAAGCTCTCGAGAAATTGAAATGGTCATAACTTTTTACTCGGGGGTTCGATTCAGGCGCATAATATATCGAGACGCTCGAAAACTAACAGCGGAAGGTCTCGAGAAATTCAAATGATCATAACTTTTCAGTCGGAGATCCGATTCAGGCCCATAATATATCAAGACGCACGATATTAAGCAACGGAAGCTCTCGAGAAATTCTAATGGTCATAACTTTTAACTCGGATGTCTGATTTAGGCGCATCACATATAGAGACGCTCGAAATTGAACAACGGAAGCTCTCGAGAAATTAAAATGGTCATAACTTTTCACACGGAGGTCAGATTCAGGCGCATAATATTTCGAGACGCTCGAAATTGAACATCGGAAGCTCTCGAGAAATTCAAATGGTCAGAACTTTTGTCTCGGATGTCTGATTTAGGTTCATCACATATCGGGACGCTTGAAATTGAACAACGGAAGCTCTCGAGAAATTAAAATGGTCATAACTTTTCACACGGAGGTCAGATTCAACAGCATAATATATCGAGACGCTCGAAATTGAACATCGGAACCTCTCGAGAAATTCAAATGGTAGACACTTTTCACTCGGGTGTCCGATTCAGGCGCATAATATATAGAGACGCTCGAAATTGAACAGCGGAAGCTCTCGAGAAATTCAAATTGTCATAACTTTTCACTCGAAGGTCCGATTCAGGCGCATAATATATCGAGACGCTCGAAATTGATCATCGGAAGCTCTCGAGAAATTGAAATGGTCATAACGTTTCACTCGGGGGTCCGATTCAGGCGCATAATATATCGAGACGCTCGAAATTGATCATCGGAAGCTCTCGAGAAATTGAAATGGTCATAACTTTTCACTCGGGGGTCCGATTCAGGCGCATAATATATCGAGACGCTCGAAATTTAACAACGGAAGCTCTCGAGAAATTCAAATGGTCATAACTTTTTACTCGGGGGTTCGATTCAGGCGCATAATATATCGAGAAGCTCGTAATTGAACATCGGAAGCTCTTGAGAAATTCAAATGGTACCAACTTTTCACTCGGGGGTCCGATTCAGGCGAATAATATATAGAGACGCTCGAAATTGAACAGCGGAAGCTCTCGAGAAATTCAAATTGTCATAACTTTTCACTCGAATGTCCGATTCAGGCGCATAATATATCGAGACGCTCGAAATTGATCATCAGAAGCTCTCAAGAAATTGAAATGGTCATAACTTTTCGCTCGGGGGTCCGATTCAGGCGCATAATATATCGAGACGCTCGAAATTTAACAACGGTAGCTCTGGAGAAATTCAAATGGTCATAACTTTTTACTCGGGGGTTCGATTCAGGCGCATAATATATCGAGACGCTCGAAACCTAATAGCGGAAGGTCTCGAGAAATTCAAATGGTCATAACTTTTCACTCGGAGATCCAATTCAGGCCCATAATATATCGAGATGCACGATATTTAGCAACGGAAGCTCTCGAAAAATTCTAATGGTCATAACTTTTAACTCGGATGTCTGATTTAGGCGCATCACATTTAGAGACGGTCAAAATTGAACAACGGAAGCTCTTGAGAAATTAAAATGGTCATAACTTTACACACGAAGGTCCGATTCAGGCGCATAATAGATCGAGACACTCGAAATTGAACAATGAAAGCTCTTGAGCAATTCAAAGGGTCATAACTTTTAACTCGGATGTCAGATTCAGGCGCATAATATATCGACACGCTCGAAATTGAACAACGAAAGCTCTCGAGAAATTCAAATGGTCATAACTTTTCACACGGAGGTCAGATTCAGGCGCATAATATATCGAGACGCTCGAAATTGAACATCTGAAGCTCTCGAGAAATTCAAATGGTACCAACTTTTAACTCGGGGGTCCGATTCAGGCGAATAATATATAGAGACGCTCGAAATTGAACAGCGGAAGCTCTCGAGAAATTCAAATTGTCATAACTTTTCACTCGAAGGTCCGATTCAGGCGCATAATATATCGAGACGCTCGAAATTGAACATCGGAAGCTCTCGAGAAATTGAAATGGTCATAACGTTTCACTCGGGGGTCCGATTCAGGCGCATAATATATCGAGACGCTCGAAATTGATCATCGGAAGCTCTCGAGAAATTGAAATGGTCATAACTTTTCACTCGGGGGTCCAATTCAGGCGCATAATATATCGAGACGCTCGAAATTTAACAACGGAAGCTCTCGAGAAATTCAAATGGTCATAACTTTTTACTCGGGGGTTCGATTCAGGCGCATAATATATCGAGAAGCTCGAAAACTAACAGCGGAAGGTCTCGAGAAATTCAAATGGTCATAACTTTTCAGTCGGAGATCCGATTCAGGCCCATAATATATCGAGACGTACGATATTAAGCAACGGAAGCTCTCGAGAAATTCTAATGGTCATAACTTTTAACTCGGATATCTGATTTAGGCGCATCCCATTTAGAGACGCTCAAAATTGAACAACGGAAGCTCTTGCGAAATTAAAATGGTCATAAATTTTCACACGGAGGTCAGATTCAGTCGCATAATATATCAAGACGCTCGGAAGCACTCGAGAAATTCAAATGGTCATAACTTTTCACACGGAGGTCCGATTCAGGCGCATAATAGATCGAGACACTCGAAATTGAACAATGAAAGCTCGAAATTCAAATGGTCATAAGTTTTAAATCGGAGGTCCGATTCAGCCGCATCACATATAGAGATGCTCGAAATTGAACAACGGAACCTCTGGAGAAATTCAAATGGTCATATCTTTTAACTCGGATGTCCAATTAAGGCGCATAATATAACGAGACGCTCGAAATTGAACAACGGAAACTCTCGAGAAATTTAAATGGTCATAACTTTTCAACGGAGGACCAATTCAGGCACATCATATATAGAGATGCTCAAAATTGAACAACGGAAGCTCTCAAGAAATTCAAATGGTCATAACGTTTAACTCGGAGGTCCGATTCAGGCGCATAATATATCGAGGCGCTTGAAATTGAACAATGGATGTTACTAAGCAAGTCAAATGGTCATAACTTTTCACTCAGAGGTCCGATTCAGGTAAATAATATATCGAGAAGCACAAAATTGAACAACGGAAGCTCTGGAGAAATTCAAATGGTCATAGCTTTTCACTCGGATGTCCGATTAAGGCGCATAATATATCGAGACGCAAGAAATTGAACAACGCAAACTGTCAAGATATTCAAATGGTCATAACTTTTAACTCGGATGTAAGATTCAGGCGCATAATATATCGAGATGCTCGAAATTGAACAACGGAAGTTCTCGAGAAATTCAAATGGTCATAACTTTTCACTCGAATGTCCGATTAAGGCGCATAATATATCGAGACGCTCGAAAATGAACAAAGGAAACTCTCGAGAAATTCAAATGGTCATAACTTTTCAACGGAGGTCCGATTCAGGCACATCATATATAGAGATACTCAAAATTGAGCAACGGAAGCTCTCAAGAAATTCAAATGCTCATAACTTTTAACTCGGAAGTCCGATTTAGGCGCATAATATATCGAGGCGCTTGAAATTGAACAATGGATGTTACTAAGCAAGTCAAATGGTCATAACTTTTCACTCAGAGGTCCGATTCAGGTAAATAATATATCGAGAAGCACAAAATTGAACAACGGAAGCTCTGGAGAAATTCAAATGGTCATAGCTTTTCACTCGGATGTCCGATTAAGGCGCATAATATATCGAGACGCTCGAAATTGAACAACGGAAACTCTCGAGAAATTCAAATGGTCATAACTTTTCAACGGAGGTCCGATTCAGGCGCATCATATCTGAGATGCTCGAAATTGAACAACGGAAGGTATCAAGAAATTCAAATGGTCATAACTTTTAACTCGGAGGTCCGATTCAGGCCCATAATATATTGAGACGCTGGAAATTGAACAATGGATGCTACTGAGCAATTCAAATGGTCATAACTTTTTCCTCAGAGGTCTGATTCAGGCGAATAATATATCGAGAAGCACAAAATTGGACAACGGAAGCTCTCAACAAATTCAAATGGTCATAACTTTTCAACGGAGGTCCGATTCAGGCACATCATATATAAAGATGGTCGAAATTGAACAACGGAAGCTACAGAGAAATTCAAATGGTCATGACTTTTAACTCGGAGGTGCGATTCAGGCGCATAATATATCGAGACGCTCGAAATTGAACAACGGAAACTCTCGAGAAATTTAAATGCTCATAACTTTTCAACAGAGGTCCGATTCAGGCACATCATATGTAGAGATGCTCGAAATTGAACAACGGAAGCTCTCAAGAAATTCAAATGGTCATGACTTTTCACTCGGAGGTCCGATTCAGGCGCATAATAAATCGAGACGCTCGAAATTGAACAATGGATGCTACAGCGCATTTCAAATGGTCATAACTTTTGACACAGTTGTCCTATTCAAGCGAATAATATATCGAGACGCACCAAATTCAACAACGGAAGCTCTCAACAAATTCAAATGGTCATAACTTTTAACTCGAAGGTCCGATTCTAGCGAATAATATATCGAGAAGCACAAAATAGAACAACGGAAGCTTTCGAGAAATTCAAATGGTCATAACTTTTAACTCGGAGGTCCGATTCAGGCTCATAATACATCAAGACGCGCGAAATTGAACAACGGAAGCTCTCGAGAAATTCAAATGGTCATTACTTTTAACTCGGATGTAAGATTTAGGCGCATAATATATCGATATACTCGAAATTGAACAACGGAAGTTCTCGAGAAATTCAAATGGTCATAACTTTTCACTCGGATGTCCGATTAAGGCGCATAATATATCGAGACGCTCGAAATTGAACAACGGAAACTGTCGAGAAATTCAAATGGTCATAACTTTTCAACAGAGGTCCGATTCAGGCACATCATATATAGAGATGCTCGAAATTGAACAACGGAAGCTCTCAAGAAATTCAAATGGTCATAAGTTTTAAATCGGAGGTCCGATTCAGCCGCATCACATATAGAGATGCTCGAAATTGAACAACGGAACCTCTGGAGAAATTCAAATGGTCATATCTTTTAACTCGGATGTCCGATTAAGGCGCATAATATAACGAGACGCTCGAAATTGAACAACGGAAACTCTCGAGAAATTTAAATGGTCATAACTTTTCAACGGAGGACCAATTCAGGCACATCAGATATAGAGATGCTCAAAATTGAATAACGGAAGCTCTCAAGAAATTCAAATGGTCATAACGTTTAACTCGGAGGTCCGATTCAGGCGCATAATATATCGAGACGCTTGAAATTGAACAATGGATGCTACTGAGCAATTCAAATGGTCATAACTTTTCGCTCAGAGGTCCGATTCAGGTGAATAATATATCTAGAAGCACAAAATTCAACAACGGAAGCTCTGGAGAAATTCAAATGGTCATAACTTTTAACTCGGAGCTCCGATTCAGCTGGATAATACATCGAGACACTCGAAATTGAACAACGGAAGTTCTCAAGAAATTCAAATGGTCATAACTTTTAACTCGGATGTAAGTTTCAGGCGCATAATATATCGAGATGCTCGAAATTGAACAACGGAAGTTCTCGAGAAATTCAAATGGTCATAACTTTTCACTCGAATGTCCGATTAAGGCGCATAATATATTGAGACGCTCGAAAATGAACAACGAAAACTCTCGAAAGATTCAAATGGTCATAAGTTTTCAATGAAGGTCCGATTCAGGCACATCATATATAGAGATTCTCGAAATTGAACAACGGAACCTCTGGAGAAATTCAAATGGTCATATCTTTTAACTCGGATGTCCGATTAAGGCGCATAATATAACGAGACGCTCGAAATTGAACAACGGAAACTCTCGAGAAATTTAAATGGTCATAACTTTTCAACGGAGGACCAATTCAGGCACATCATATATAGAGATGCTCAAAATTGAACAACGGAAGCTCTCAAGAAATTCAAATGGTCATAACGTTTAACTCGGAGGTCCGATTCAGGCGCATAATATATCGAGACGCTTGAAATTGAACAATGGATGCTACTGAGCAATTCAAATGGTCATAACTTTTCGCTCAGAGGTCCGATTCAGGTGAATAATATATCTAGAAGCACAAAATTCAACAACGGAAGCTCTGGAGAAATTCAAATGGTCATAACTTTTAACTCGGAGCTCCGATTCAGGTGGATAATACATCGAGACACTCGAAATTGAACAACGGAAGCTCTCGAGAAATTCAAATGGTCATAACTTTTAACTCGGATGTAAGTTTCAGGCGCATAATATATCGAGATGCTCGAAATTGAACAACGGAAGTTCTCGAGAAATTCAAATGGTCATAACTTTTCACTCGAATGTCCGATTAAGGCGCATAATATATTGAGACGCTCGAAAATGAACAACGAAAACTCTCGAAAGATTCAAATGGTCATAAGTTTTCAATGAAGGTCCGATTCAGGCACATCATATATAGAGATGCTCGAAATTGAACAACGGAAGCTCTCAAGAAATTCAAATGGTCATAACTTTTAACTTGGAGGTCCGATTCAGGCGCATAATATATCGAGCTGCTTGAAATTGAACAATGGATGCTATTGAGCAATTCAAATGGTCATAACTTTTCACTCAGAGGTCCGATTCAAGTAAAAAATGTATCGAGAAGCACAAAATTGAACAACGAAAGTTCTGGAGAAATTCAAATGGTCATAACTTTTCACTCGGATGTCCGATTAAGGCGCATAATATATCGAGACGCTCGTAATTGAACAACGGAAACTCTTGAGAAATTCAAATGGTCATAACTTTTCAACGGAGGTCCGATTCAGGCACATCATATATAGAGATGCTCGAAATTGAACAACGGAAGGTATCAAGAAATTCAAATGGTCATAACTTTTAACTCGGAGGTCCGATTCAGGTCCATAATATATCGAGACGCTGGCAATTGAACAATGGATGCTACTGAGCAATTCAAATGGTCATAACTTTTCACTCAGAGGTCCGATTCAAGCGAATAAAATATCGACAAGCACAAAATTGAACAACGGAAGCTCTCGAGAAATTCAAATGGTCATAAATTTTAACTCGGAGGTCCGATTCAGGCACATAATACATCGAGACGCTCGAAATTGAACAGTGGAAGCTCTTGAGCAATTCAAATGGTCATAACATTTATCTCGGAGGTACGATTCAGGCGCATCACATATAGAGATGCTCGAAATTGAACAATGGAAGCTCTGGAGAAATTCAAATGGTCATAACATTTAACTCGATTGTCCGATTAAAACGCATAATATATCGAGACGCACGAAATTAAACAACGGAAGCTCTCGAGAAATTCAAATGGTCATAAATTTTAACTAGGAGTTGTGATTCAGGCACATAATATATCGAGATGCTCGAAATTGAACAGTGGAAGCTCTTGAGCAATTCAAATGGTCATAACATTTATCTCGGAGGTCCGATTCAGGCGCATCACATATAGAAATGCTCGAAATTGAACAACAGAAGCTCTGGAGAAATTCAAATGGTCATAACTTTTATCTCGGATGTCCGATTAAGGCGCATAATATATCTAGACGCACGAAATTGAACAACGGAAGCTCTCGAGAAATTCAAATGGTCATAACTTTTAACTCGGATGTCCGATTCAGGCGCATAATATATCGAGACGCTCGAAATTGAACAATGGAAGCTATTGAGCAATTCAAATGGTCAAAACTTTTCACTTGGAGGTCCGATTCAGGCGCATAATATCGAGACGCACCAAATTTAACAATGGAAGCTCTCGACAAATTCAAATAATCATAACTTTTGAATCAGAGGTCCGATTCAGGCGAATAATATATCGAGAAGCACAAAATTGAACAACGGAAACTTTCGAGAAATTCAAATGGTCATAACTTTTAACTCGGAGTCCGATTCAGGCGAACAATACATCGAGACGCTCGAAATTGAACAACGGAAGCTCTCGAGAAATTCAAATGGTAATAACTTTGAACTCGGATGTCAGATTTTGGCGCACAATATATCGAGACGCTTGAAATGGAACAACGAAGGCTCTCGAGAAATTTAAATGGTCATAACTTTTAACTCAGAGGTCCGATTCAGGCGCATAATATATCGAGACGCTCGAAATTGAACAACGGAAGCTCTCAAGAAATTCAAATGGTCATAAATTTTAACTCAGAGGTCCGATTCAGGCGCATCACATATAGAGATGCTTGAAATTGAACAACGGAAGCTCTCTAGAAATTCAAATGGTCATAACTTTTCACTTGGAGGTCTGATTCAGGCGCATAATATATCGAGATGCACCAAATGTATCAACGGAAGCTCTCGAAAAAACGGAAACTCTCGAGAAATTCAAATGGTCATAACTTTTCAACGGAGGTCCGATTCAGGCACATCATATATAGAGTTGCTCGAAATTGAACAACGGAAGGTATCAAGAAATTCAAATGGTCATAACTTTTAATTCGGAGGTCCGATTCAGGCGCATAATATATCGAGACGCTGGAAATTGAACAATGGATGCTACTGAGCAATTCAAATGGTCATAACTTTTCACTCAGAGGTCCGATTCAGGCGAATAATAGATCGAGAAGCACAAAATTGAACAACGGAAGGTCTCGAGAAATTCAAATGGTTATAAATTTTAACTCGGAGGTGCGATTCAGGCGCATAATACATCGAGACGCTCGAAATTGAACAATGGAAGCTCTTGAGCAATTGAAATGGTCATAACATTTATCTCGGAGGTCCGATACAGGCGCATAATATATCGAGAAGCTCGAAATTGAACAATGGAAGCTATTGAGCAATTCAAATGGTCATAACTTTTCACTTGGAGGTCCGATTCAGGCGCATAATATATCGAGACGCACCAAATTTAACAACGGAAGCTCTCGACAAATTCAAATGGTCATAACTTTTAACTCGGAGGTCCAATTCCGGCGAATAATATATCGAGAAGCACAAAATTGAACAATGGATACTAGTGAGCAATTCGAATGGTCATAACTTTTCACTCAGAGGTCCGATTCAGGTGAATAATATATCGAGAAGCACAAAATTGAACAACGGAAGCACTGGAGAAATTCAAATGGTAAAAAAATTTCAACGGAGGTCCGATTCAGGCAAATCATATATAGAGATGCTCGAAATTGAACAACGGAAGCTCTTGGGCAATTCAAATGGTCATAACTTTTAACTCGGAGGTCCGATTCAGGAGCATCACATATAGAGATGCTCGAAATTGAACAACGGAACCTCTAGAGGAATTCAAATGGTCATAACTTTTAACTCGGAGGTCCGATTCAGGTGCATAATATATCTAGACGCTCGACATTGAACAATGGATGCTACTGAGCAATTCAAATGGTCGTAACTTTTCACTCAGAGGCACGATTCAGGCGAATAATATATCGAGAAGCACAAAATTGAACAATGGAAGCTCTCGAGAAATTCAAATGGTCATAAATTTGAACTCGGAGGTCCGATTCAGGCGCATAATACATCGAGTTGCTCGAAATAGAACAATGGAAGCTCTTGAGCAATTCAAATGGTCATAACTCTTAACTCGGAGGTCCGATTTAGGAGCATCACATATAGAGATGCTCGAAATTGAACAACGGAACCTCTAGAGAAATTCAAATGGTCATAACTTTTAACTCGGAGGTCCGATTCAGGCGCATAATATATCGAGACGCACGAAATTGAACAACGTAAGCTCTCGAGAAATTCAAATGGTCATATTTTTTCACTCGGATGTCCGATTAAGGCGCATAATATATCGATATGCTCGAAATTGAACAACGAAATCTCTAGAGAAATTGAAATGGTCATAACTTTTAACTCATAGCTCCGATTCAGGCGCATAATACATCGAGACGCTCGAAATTGAACAACGGAAGCTCTCGAGAAATTCAAATGGTCATAACTTTAAACTCGGATGTAAGATTCAGGCGCATAATATATCAAGATGCTCGAAATTGAACAACAGAAGTTCTCGAGAAATTCAAATGGTCATAACTTTTCACTCGGATGTCCGATTAAGGTGCATAATATATCGAGACGCTCGAAACTGAAAAACGGAAACTGTCAAGAAATACAAATGGTCATAACTTTTCAACGGAGGTCCGATTCAGGCACATCATATATAGAGATGCTCGAAATTGAACAACTGAAGCTCTCAAGAAATTCAAATGGTCATAACTTTTAACTCGGATGTCCGATTAAGGCGCATAATATATCGAGACGTTCGAAATTCATCAACGGAAGCTCTCGAAAAATTCAAATGGTCATAACTTTTCAACGGATGTCCGATTCAAGCACATCATATATAGAGATGCTCGAAATTGAACAACGGAAGCTCTCAAGAAATTCAAATGGTCATCACTTTTAACTCGGAGGTCCGATTCAGGCGCATAATATATCGAGACACTCGAAATTGAACAATGGATGCTACTGAGCAATTCAAATGGTCATAACTTTTAACTCAGAGGTCTGATTCAGGTAAATAATATATCCAGAAGCACATAATTGAACAACGGAAGCTCTGGACAAATTCAAATGGTTATAACTTTTAACTCGAAGGTCTGATTCAGGCGAATAATATATCGAGAAGCACAAAATTGAACAACGGAAGCTTTCGAGAAATTCAAATGGTCATAACTTTTAACTCGGAGGTCCGATTCAGGCGCATAGTACATCGAGACGCTCGAAATTGAACAACGGAAGCTCTCGAGAAATTCAAATGGTAATAACTTTTAACTCGGATGTCAGATTCAGGCGCATAATATTT
>NW_021144105.1:0-46276 GCF_004193775.1 Glycine soja
AGTGCCTAACTGCGGACCCTCAAGGCAATCCTCCATTCTCACCCATTTTCGGAGCCCCATGAACGTTATTGCCTAGGGCTGTTCATGTGTCCTCCACTTTCGAGTTTGGAGCTGTGTTTCATGATTTCCTAAGTGTGGACCCTCAAGGCAATCCTCCATTCTCACCCTTTTTCGGAGCCCCATGAACGTTATTGCCTAGGGCTATTCGTGTGTCTTCCACTTTCGAGTTTGGAGTTGTGTTTCATGATTGCCTAAGTGTGGACACTCAAGGCAATCCTCCATTCTCACCCTTTTTCGGAGCCCCATGAACGTTGTTGCCTAGAGCTGTTCATGTGTCCTCAATTTTCGAGTTTTGAGATGCGTTTCATGATTGCCTAAGTGCGGACCCTCAAGGCAATCCTCCATTCTAACCCTTTTTCGGAGCCCCATGAACGTTATTGCCTAGGGCTGTTCGTGTGTCCTCCACTTTCGATTTTGGAGTTGTGTTTCATGAGTGCCTAAGTGCGGACCCTCAAGGCAATCCTCCATTCTCACCCTTTTTCGGAGCCCAATGAACGTTATTGCCTAGGGCTGTTCGTGTGTCCTCCACTTTCGAGTTTGGAGTTGTGTTTCATGATGGCCTAAGTGCGGACCCTCAAGGCAATCCACCATTCTCACCCTTTTTCGGAGCCCCATGAACGTTATTGCCTAGGGCTGTTCATGTGTCCTCCACTTTCGAGTTTGGAGCTGCGTTTCATGAATGCCTAAGTGCGGACCCTCAAGGCAATCCTCCATTCTCACCCTTTTTCGGAGCCGCATGAACGTTATTGCCTAGGGCATTTCGTGTGTCCTCCACTTTCGAGTTTCGACTTGTGTTTCATGAGTGGCTAAGTGCGGACCCTCACGGCAATCCTCCATTCTCACCCTATTTCGGAACCCCATGAACGTTATTGCCTAGGGCTGTTCGTGTGTCCTCCACTTTCGAGTTTGGAGTTTTGTTTCATGAGTGCCTAACTGCGGACCCTCAAGGCAATCCTCCATTCTAACCCTTTTTCGGAGCCCCATGAACGTTATTGCCTAGGGCTGTTCGTGTGTCCTCCACTTTCGATTTTGGAGTTGTGTTTCATGAGTGCCTAAGTGCGGACCCTCAAGGCAATCCTCCATTCTCACCCTTTTTCGGAGCCCAATGAACGTTATTGCCTAGGGCTTTTCGTGTGTCCTCCACTTTCGAGTTTGGAGTTGTGTTTCATGATGGCCTAAGTGCGGACCCTCAAGGCAATCCACCATTCTCACCCTTTTTCGGAGCCCCATGAACGTTATTGCCTAGGGCTGTTCATGTGTCCTCCACTTTCGAGTTTGGAGCTGCGTTTCATGAATGCCTAAGTGCGGACCCTCAAGGCAATCCTCCATTCTCACCCTTTTTCGGAGCCGCATGAACGTTATTGCCTAGGGCATTTCGTGTGTCCTCCACTTTCGAGTTTGGAGCTGTGTTTCATGATGGCCTAAGTGCGGACCCTCAAGGCAATCCTCCATTCTCACCCATTTTCGGAGCCCCATGAACGTTATTGCCTAGGGCTGTTCATGTGTCCTCCACTTACGAGTTTGGAGCTGTGTTTCATGATTGCCTAAGTGCGGACCCTCAAGGCAATCCTCCATTCTCACCATTTTTCGGAGCCCCATGAACATTATTGCCTAGGGCTGTTCGTGTGTCCTCCACTTTCGAGTTTGGAGTTGTGTTTCATGAGTGCCTAACTTTGGACCCTCAAGGCAATCCTCCATTCTCACCCATTTTCGGAGCCCCATGAACGTTATTGCCTAGAGCTGTTCATGTGTCCTCAATTTTCGAGTTTTGAGATGCGTTTCATGATTGCCTAAGTGCGGACCCTCAAGGCAATCCTCCATTCTCACCCTTTTTCGGAGCCCCATGAACGTTATTGCCTAGGGCATTTCGTGTGTCCTCCACTTTCGAGTTTGGACTTGTGTTTCATGAGTGGCTAAGTGCGGACCCTCAAGGCAATCCTCCATTCTCACCCTATTTCGGAACCCCATGAACGTTATTGCCTAGGGCTGTTCGTGTGTCCTCCACTTTCGAGTTTGGAGTTTTGTTTCATGAGTGCCTAACTGCGGACCCTCAAGGCAATCCTCCATTCTCGCCCATTTTCGGAGCCCCATGAACGTTATTGCCTAGGGCTGTTCATGTGTCCTCCACTTTCGAGTTTGGAGCTGTGTTTCATGATTTCCTAAGTGTGGACCCTCAAGGCAATCCTCCATTCTCACCCTTTTTCGGAGCCCCATGAAAGTTATTGCCTAGGGCTATTCGTGTGTCTTCCACTTTCGAGTTTGGAGTTGTGTTTCATGATTGCCTAAGTGTGGACACTCAAGGCAATCCTCCATTCTCACCCTTTTTCGGAGCCCCATGAACGTTATTGCCTAGAGCTGTTCATGTGTCCTCAATTTTCGAGTTTTGAGATGCGTTTCATGATTGCCTAAGTGCGGACCCTCAAGGCAATCCTCCATTCTCACCCTTTTTCGGAGCCCCATGAACGTTATTGCCTAGGGCTGTTCGTGTGTCCTCCACTTTCGAGTTTGGAGTTGTGTTTCATGAGTGCCTAAGTGCGGACCCTCAAGGCAATCCTCCATTCTCACCCTTTTTCGGAGCCCAATGAACGTTATTGCCTAGGGCTGTTCGTGTGTCCTCCACTTTCGAGTTTGGAGTTGTGTTTCATGAGGGCCTAAGTGCGGACCCTCAAGGCAATGCACCATTCTCACCCTTTTTCGGAGCCCCATGAACGTTATTGCCTAGGGCTGTTCATGTGTCCTCCACTTTCGAGTTTGGAGCTGCGTTTCATGATTGCCTAAGTGCGGACCCTCAAGGCAATCCTCCATTCTCACCCTTTTTCGGAGCCCCATGAACGTTATTGCCTAGGGCTGTTCGTGTGTCCTCCACTTTCGAGTTTGGACTTGTGTTTCATGAGTGCCTAAGTGCGGACCCTCAAGGCAATCCTCCATTCTCACCCTTTTTCGGAGCCCCATGAACGTTATTGCCTAGGGCTGTTTGTGTGTCCTCCACTTTCGAGTTTGGAGTTGTGTTTCATGAGTGCCTAAGTGCGGACCCTCAAGGCAATCCTCCATTCTCACCCTTTTTCGGAGCCCAATGAACGTTATTGCCTTGGGCTGTTCGTGTGTCCTCCACATTCGAGTTTGGAGTTGTGTTTCATGAGGGCCTAAGTGCGGACCCTCAAGGCAATGCACCATTCTCACCCTTTTTCGGAGCCCCATGAACGTTATTCCCTAGGGCTGTTCATGTGTCCTCCACTTTCGAGTTTGGAGCTGCGTTTCATGATTGCCTAAGTGCAGACCCTCAAGGCAATCCTCCATTCTCACCCTTTTTCGGAGCCCCATGAACGTTATTGCCTAGGGCTGTTCGTGTGTCCTCCACTTTCGAGTTTGGACTTGTGTTTCATGAGTGCCTAAGTGCGGGCCCTCAAGGCAATCCTCCATTCTCACCCTTTTTCGGAGCCCCATGAACGTTATTGCCTAGGGCTGTTCGTGTGTCCTCCACTTTCGAGTTTGGAGTTGTGTTTCATGAGTGCCTAACTGTGGACCCTCAAGGCAATCCTCCATTCTCACCCATTTTCGGAGCCCCATGAACGTTATTGCCTAGGGCTGTTCATGTGTGTCATACCCTAATTTCGTCCGGGGACCTTTGCTTGATGACATGCGACCTTTCTTTGGTCCTTGTGAGGTGCTTGGCACCCATCATTAGGCAATTTGTGAAATTCCAGGACATGCCGGAAAACCAAAAAAATATTGATGCACAATCCGTAAGTTTCCGTGACACACCGAAAATCAAATGGAAGCATCGTTGCATAATTAAGTGAGGTTCCGTAACATTTCGTAAGTCAAAAAGGGGATGATTATGTAATCCGCAAGGTTCCGTAACATTACGGAAAGAAAACAAGTATCGTTACGAAATTCGTAAGTTTCCGTAACTTTACGAAAAAAGAATCACAAAAAAACAGCAGAGGGGGGGTGTACTTAGTAAAAATGGGGGTGCAAATAGCACCCAGGCCCACTTGGGCCCTCCAGAATATTCCTCCAGAAGGTTGTTGCTTCTGGAGGAAGCAACCTGGCTCGCCTGGGCGAGCTTGGCGGCAACCACCTCCCCTATTTTGCTATAAATAGGGGAGGAAGTGAAGAAGAAAGGGGTTCAGCCCCTTTGGCACTTCTCTCTCTTTCGAATTTGCTTGGAAAAATTGTTTCCGTGAAGAAAATCTAAGCCGAGGCGCTTCCGAAACGTTTCCGTAACGTTTTCCGTGAGGAATTTCGCAAAGGTTTCAACCGTTCTTCGACGTTCTTCATTCGTTCTTCATCGTTCTTCGATCTTCAACGGGTAAGTACCTCGAACCAAGCTTTTCGATTCATTCTATGCACCCATGGTGGTCCACATTGTGTTTCGTGCATTTTTATTCTCGTTTTGTTTACTTTTTATACCCCCTGTTGACGTGCTTAAGCCATTTTACTTAAGTCATTTCTCGCTTAACTTAAAAATAAAATAAATTTCCACCGAACGTTTGAATTGTATTATCCATTAACTTCGGTTAAAATAAATTCCGACCGTTCGGTCGTGCCGTAACCACGTTGGAAATCAAAAAAGAGGTAAAAAATAATATAATAATAAAAAAAACATCTTTTAGTAAAATAAAGCGGAAAATCAATCGGACGTTTTCTCTTTGGGACTTCTCATTCTTAATCGAATTGATTAATAACTAAAGTGAAACTAAGGCTAAAATCAACTCGCCTAGTCAAGCTCGTCCACAAAAATAGGCTTTTGAAGTTTGTCATTTCAAATTTCTCACTAAGTAAAATGGATCATTTTTAAGGTCCAACGCCTTAAAATGATCACCACTTAAGTAAAAAAGGAATCGCTTGATAAGCAAGAACTACGTAGGTCTGATTTCCTCATCGCAATTGAGGATACGTAGGAGCAAAAGCCCCGCTTTTGTCGACCACCCCCAAGAGATCGTTAATGGTCCAATGCCTTAACGTTTCTCTCCTTTCAAAAACAAGAGATCGTTAATGGTCCAACGCCTTAACGTTTCTCTCCTTTCAAAATCAAAAGACCGTTTAATGGTCCAACACCTTAAATGACCTTTTGTTCAATAAAAACATATTTTGCAAAAAAGACAAAAACAACTTAACCAAACACTTTGTTCCGAAAGAACTACGTAGGTCTGATTTCCTCATCGCAATTGAGGAATACGTAGGAGCAAAGGGAAACACCCTTGTCGACCACAAAAAGGAAAAAAAAAAATATAAAAAGGGTATAAAGGATATAAGAACATAAAAAGGGAACATAAAAAATCAAAGTCATGTTTGCACATTCGATTAAAGGCTGCCGTCCCTTGGGACGGACGTGTGGGGTGCTAATACCTTCCCCGTGCGTAAATACAACTCCCGAACCTTTCACTTAAAAGTTCGTAGATCGCGTCTTTTCCGGTTTTTCCGACGTTTTCCTTGAATAAACGTTGGTGGCGACTCCGCGCGTATTCCTTTCGTGGAACACGCATCCCGCGAGTCTCGCGTCGCCCTCCCGCCGAAGGGTAGGTTGCGACAGTTGGCGACTCCACTGGGGACTATTTTTAGAGAGTTAGGCCATTTAATATTGTGCAAATTTTGCCATGACTTACTCCTTTTTTGGCTTCCCCTTATTATGTTCTTGTATATATAACTCTTTGATGCTTTTAGTGCATTTTTTTTGTATGCATGAGGTAAATATTTATTCATTTGATGCACACAAACACTAACACTATTTGCACACACGGTGAGTTGAAAAAGGGCCCTATACCCGGATTCGTGGGAACATAAGGAGTGGAGGTGAATCTGTGATCATGCTAGGTCTCCGACTTGCTTGATTACAGTGAACCCTCATCTAGAGCTTTTCTCTTTGAAAACTTATTGTTGCTAGTAGTCCCTACTGCTGCAATATGTTCTTCGAAGGGGATGATACCTCTAGAAACCATCAAGAGAGATATGACTACCTTGGGGATTATGACTAAAAGCCTAGTTAGCTCTCTCCCTTATGGGTCCCTTAAATAGGGGCACGGAGCAAACACGCTGCGTGCCATTTTTCACACTGCCATGCATAAGTATCATATACCCTTTTGCTTATATTTGTTTGTGAATATTGTCGTACTATGTACATCCCCGTGTTGTGCCTTTCGCATATGCATCATGCGTGGGTTTCATCTTTGATCCCCTCACTTTAGCAAACCGACCGAGGGTCCGTGTCGCCTTCTTAAAAAACATACGTTGGGTGCCATGCTGCCCAAACGTTGTATCTAAGAAGGGGACAATTTCTCGGGCTCCTGTATTCGTAAATTGCATCTGTGGCATATGCATTTCTTCATGCATTCATCCATTCCACCCATGATAGATGTCGGAGTTTTGATTCGCACTAGATTTTATTTCACTTTAGTAAAACATGGGATCGAGTCAAAAGCCTTCACTTAAAAAGAGGTTCTATCAAGTCAAAATCAAGAGCTTAGAGGTCACCAGTTTACAAAAGTTGGGGCAATTAATGGGTCAACTTCAACGACAAGCCTTCCGCAAAGCCTATGGTAAGATTTGGGACCTAGCTAGGGTAAAAGTCTCCATGGAACCGATTGCATCCGTTTCCCAGTATTATGACCAGCCCCTAAGGTGCTTCACATTTGAGGACTTCCAGCTAGTGCCGACTATGAAAGAGTTTGAAGAAATCCTGGGATGCCCACTGGGAGGAAGGAAGCCATATCTTTTCTCTGGGTTCTATCCCTCCACGACAAGAGTTGCCAAGGTGGTGAAAATCTCAGCACAAGAGTTGGACCGTGTAAAGCAAAACAGGAATGGGGTAGTCGGAGTACCAAGGAAGTGTTTGGAGGAAAGGGCAAAGGCCTTGGAAAATCAAGGCGAAGGATGTCCAAATGTTCTCTTGATGGGAACAAGGAGTTGTATTAATTATAATCCCGTCCTCGCCATAAGACAACTTGGCTACCCCATGAGAGAAGTGCCATCAGACGAAAGCATCACGCCTTTTATCGCATGGGGTTTCAGTGACCACAAACGCGAGGGTACTCCAAGGAGTTCGCAAGGCATGGGATGCGACGTGAAGAAAGGACAGAGAGCTTAGGGGAAGCAGTAATGGGATCATCGGCGGCTATCATAAGTGGCTGAGAGTCCGAACACAAGGATTGGATTGGCTCCCAAATCTAAAGACTATGAGAGACGATGAGGTTAAAGCTTCGGAAGAAAGTGATGAGGTACAAGCCCTAAAGGCAGAGCTTGAAAGAGCCCGGGTAGTCGAAGAGAAGTTCAAGTCCATAGCCATCAAAGTCTAAAAAGAGTATGATGAACTAAGGGACGTCAATATGGCCACAGTTGAAGCCTTGGAACGAGAAACCAAGAAGGCCCGAAAGGAAGAACACGACCAAAGCAAAGTTTTGAGGGGCTTTATAGGGCAGCAATAGTGAGCTCAAGCTCCGAAGAGGTGAAAGGAATCATCACGGGTCAAAGGCATGATCTTGAAGGACGAGCTAAAGGTTTGCCTTAGGTCGAAAAGAAATTTGTCCCAACAGTTAAGCGAGACTGAAGGGAATATGTGGGCCATCATCGATAAGTGCAAAGAGAAGCTAAATCTAGCGGCGACTCACGAGCAAAGGCTAGAGGATGAGTACGCCAAGATATCAGCAGAAAGGGAAGCAAGGGAAAGGGTAATTGATTCATTGCACCAAGAGGCAACAATGTGGACGGACCGATTTGCTCTTACTTTGAACAGGAGTCAAGAACTTCCCCGATTGCTAGCCAAGGCCAAAGCAGTGGCGGACACCTACTCCGCCCCCGAGGAGATCCACGGACTTCTCAGCTATTGTCAGCATATGATAGACTTAATGGACCATATGATTGGAAACCGCTAGGAAGTTTGTATTGTCGCTCAGATCTTGACTAGTTATAACTTTTTGAAAAAAATGAGTTTATCCCACGTTTTTACTCCAAAAATCAGTGCGAATCAAGTCACTCCCACATTTTTTCTCTAGCATGCATTGTATGTTGGTCTCGTCCTTTGTCACGGGGAGCCGGAAGGTCCATATCACCTTCTTAATTGTACACATGGGGCACTGCGCCCCCAAATGCGCAAGTAAGAAGAGGTAATTTTCCGGGCTCTCGTGTCCGTAAAATGCATTCATATCATGCATCGCATAAGCATCTCTTCATAATATCATAATGAACATATCGTTCCTGCATTTGTCCGTTATCATATTCCAGCCTCACATTTTGCATGAGTCATTGCATCATCATATGCATTCAACATACTTTTTGTTTGCTCATACATGATCCTTGTATTTTCCTCTACAAAACAAAAACAAAAAAAAGGGAAGTACGAAAATTCACGCTGCATTCTTAGTTGCATATATTCGGTACCATGAGCCAACCATGTTGGGATCATAAACCCATTTCACTTAAAAACAAAATGATTGAACATGGTACCTAATGCATGTTTAACTAAGAAAGGATGTTTCTTCGGGCATCTCAATTTCATAATTACATTTTCCATGCATAGCTTAAAGTATGCCCGAGTCATTCATCCCTATGAGATGTTGTTGAAGTATTGGCAATCAGAATTTCCATTCCTTGGATTACGGGGTTGAACCAAGCTCAAGCTTTTACAAAAAGGTTCATCAAGTCAAGTTGAAATATGGAAGTAACCGTCCTGCAAGATTGGGGCAAAAGATGAATCGAGTCACATCACTGCTTCGTCTACTGCCAAACATATTTAGGATTGTTGATGTCCTTGTTACTTCCAGTTTCACCTTGACAAAGATGTCATGGACCATGTTGAAAATCTAAATTGATTCAACCCCATATCCTGCGTAAAAATTTGCAATACTTCGACTGTACATCATTCGCATGCATCCATGCTTTTCATTGGTTGCATTGCTCATTGCATTCTTTCCTTGAAAAATAAAATAAAATAAAATAAAATGAACTTATCAAAAAGAAAAGGACACGCTTTACGGCGCCCTTACCGAACTCGTACTAGAGCTAGAGTAATGGGTGAAGCAGAGAAGGTGCAAGAGAAGATGAAGGCCGAAAAGGGAGGCCATAAAAGAGCAAATGGCCACAATGATGAAGGCCATGATGAGCATGAAGAAGATAATGGAAGCCAATGAGGTTATAGTTGCCGCTATTAGCGCTGTCGCTAAGGTGAACCCGATGCTCCCATCTGGCCTCAAGCAAATGAATCATCCAACCTCAAATATGGTAGGCAAAGATTTGGGAAGTACGGATGACCCCATGATGTGCAAATTCAAAACGAGCACGCCTTCCCATCATATGGCTTGCCTCCCAACTATACACCACCCAATGTGGCATACACTCTCAATGAAAATCTCAATAACTCCACTCCGATACTCATTGAGAACAAATAACCTCATCAGGCACATATCTCTCAAACCATGGGGGAGACACATGAAATTCCCCACCACAATCTAGCTGACTTCGAGCCTTGGCTCGGATATGCCACTGAAGGGCAAGCAGTTGGTGGTATACCCTTTGAAAACACTTTGGAGGGCCCTCAGTTTCACCCACAACCACAACCATTGCATTTTGCGGTGGGAAGAGCCCCTCCTGCTATGGCCGAAAAGGGAAAGGCGGATCATCTAAAGGAAAGGCTCAGGGCCATTGAAGGAGGTGAAGATTATGCCTTTGCTAACCTAGAAAAGTTGTTCCTAATACCCAAACATGGTCATTCCCAAGTTCAAGGTGCTGGACTTTGACAAGTACAAGGGGACTACTTGTCTCAAGAACCATCTAAAGATGTATTGTCAGAAGATGGGGGAATACGTAAAAGATGAGGAATTGTTGATACATTCCTTCCAAGAAAGTCTTACTGGGGTAGCTGTTACCTGGTACACTAACTTGGAACCTTCCCGAGTCCATTCTTGGAAGGACCTAATGGTTGCCTTTGTTAGGCAGTATCAGTACAATTTTGATATGGTTCCGGATATGATGCAACTACAGAACATGTGCAAAAAGGGGGACGGATCATTCAAAGAACACGCCCAAAAGGTGGAGGGATCTGGCGGCCCAGGTGGTACCCCCAATAATGGAAAGGGAGACGATAATCGTGATGGTAGACACATTATCGGTACTCTACTATGAAAAGATGGTGGGCTGCGCACCCTCAAAGCTTTGCAGATTTGGTCTTCGCCAGTGAAAGGATCGATGTGGGTCTGAAAAAAGGCAAATTTGATCATCCTACTAGGACGACTGAGAAAACTGGGGCAAATGAAGAGGGTGAGAAAGAGGGAGAAACCCATGCTGTGACTGCCATTCCTATACGGCCAAGTTTCCCACCAACCCAACAATGTCATTACTCAGCCAATAACAAACCTCCTCCTTACCCACCACCCAGTTATCCACAAAGGCCATCCCTAAATCAACCACAAAGCCTGTCTACCGCACTTTAGCACAAACCAAAAAAAAAACACCAACAAAAAGGAATTTTGCAGCAAAAAGCCTGTAGGGTTCACCCCAAATTCCGTTGTCATATGCTAAACTTGATCCCATATCTACTTGATAATTCAATGGTAGCCATAACCCTAGCCAAGGTTCATCAACCTCCATTTCTCCGAGAATACGACTCGAACGCAACGTGTGCTTGTCACGGAGAAGCCCCGGGGCGTTCCATTGAGCATTGTAGGGCTCTGAAGCGTAAGGTGCAAGGTCTAATTGATACGGGCTGGCTGAAATTTGAGGAGAATCGCTTGTTGAATCCTAACATTGACAAGCAACACCATACATGGGGCAATTCTGGAAGCTGTTGTTATGACTCATCAGGATTTTCAAGTTTATGCCATAAACCACAGTTACAATGTTAAATGATATGGATAAAATGGACATCCTCTCACAAACACATCTTTGCTTATTCAACTTCCACCGGAATATGAGTGTAAGCCATTGGTCTGTTTGCTCAAGCAACCTGCGCTCCTGAGTGTTGACTTCCAAGACCGTTCAATCAGAGATTACTCATCTTGCACGTTGGTAGGGGTACCGTAAAACAACGAGCAAAGTTCAAAACAAATAAGTTTCAAAATAAAAAATAAGTTTCAAAATAAAAAATAAAAAAGCATTTGATTGACTGTGTTTTCAAGTAAAAATATAGACGTTCATGTGACCTCATTTTGTCTTTTTAGAGAGAAGTGAGTTATCAAGAATAGGATGTTGGACAAATGGCCTCAGTTACCTTAAGAAAAAGGGGGGTTGAATTAAGATGCAAAGACTATTCCCCAATTAAACTTTCACTCTCTCTTTTCGGATTAACAATACACATAGGGACCACCCTTCCCTTGTGTTCAAGAATCCTCTACTACAAGAGACCCACGGTCTCTTAATCCCTTTTCAGAAATAAGAAGAAGAAATCTCTCTTAAAAGGGATAGATTGTACAATGAAGACCAATCAAAATTCATTATTGAATGTGCAAGTGGTTGACCAAGGAATCTTTTTGAGAGGATAAGACATTTCAGTTCAGAAAAACTCTTAATCTTTCGAGAGGATAAAACTGTTTGGGCAATGAAAACTCTCTTTAAAACATTTGAATGGCCATTCATAAAACATTTGAAATAGATATGTCTCTTGGAAATTATTTTCTGAAAATCCCCTCTGGTAATCAATTACAAGACTTATGTAATCGATTACAGGTTTTAAAAATTTGAATTAAAACATTTTCAAACTACTGGTAATCGATTACTAGAGAGCAAATCTCAATTTGAAAGGATAGAATTCCTTGGTCAAACCTTTTGCTTCTTCAATTTGGAAACTTCTTCCTAAGATTCTAGAGATCAACTTGATCATATATCTTGATTTTCTTGGATTCTTGTCTTGAATAAAACTTGGAAGCACTTGATCCTTTGGCATCATCAAAACATCAAAACATCTTGCTTCTACATAGGAGTCATTTGACTTAATCCATCAACAGAAAAAAATCCTTCAACTATTTCTCGTCCTTGGAAAATTCTTTTTTGCAAAAATCAACTGCTTCTTTCATTCTTCCTCACTACGAGGTCGTGAAAACAAGACAACAATTGGTACCTCTAAGCCCTACACTGGGGCAACGAAAGGCACCATGCAAAAACTTCAAGCGAACCTAGGGGCAGATTAGAAGTTCTCACCCAATAGGTTCCCTCCTACAAGGTCATGACGAAAGGCAACGATTGATACCTCAAAGCCTTACACTGGGGCAATGAGGGGCCGATCAAAAGTACTCACCCATCAATGTTTTTAACAAAAAAAAAGGGACAAACCCTAGGATTTCAATGGATTGATTAAACATCAAACGACTCCATTGCCGTCACTCCAAAATGGTCAAGTGACTAAATCAAAAAGAACATACACTCTGAGGGAGTTCCCGGAGAGATTTGCAAAAAGATAGGATGAGGTTGCATGAATTATCACCTTTTTCAAAAGGGCAGTCAATCTGTGTTTTCCAAAAAAAAAAAAAAATCAAATCAAAATCAAAATCACAAAATAGGGAAAGAATGCCATGAACATTGTACAACTTTCCATTACATTGCATTGTTTCGTATAAAGTCCGCATTTACCCAAATTTCACAACAAAGGTTGCATGCATTTGCATCCCTCAAAATCATGTTAACTACATAGATTCCCTACATCTAAATGTCCAAATCTTTTGAATTTGGGATGACCGGCTCTCTCGATGAGTCGATCTCTTGCTTTCTCATAAGGATGGACCCTCGGGTACTAGTACCCTGGTCTTCAGAGGACTACACGTCCTCGCCAACAGAGGGCTGCACGCCCTCACCTTAAGAGGACTGTGTGTCCTCACTTTCAGAGGACTGCATGTCCTCACCTTCAGAGGGCTACACGCCCTCGCCATCAGAGGACTGCATGTCCTCACCTTCAGAGGGTTACACGCCCTCGCCATCAGAGGACTGCATGTCCTCACCTTCGTAGGGCTACACGCCCTCACCTTTAGAGGACTACACGTCCTCGCCAACAGAGGGCTGCACGCCCTCACCTTGAGAGGACTACACATCCTCGCCAACGTAGGGCTACACGCCCTCACCTTTAGAGGACTACACGTCCTCGCCAACAGAGGGCTGCACGCCCTCACCTTTAGAGGACTACACATCCTCGCCTTCAGAGGACTCCACGTCCTCACCTTGAGAGGATTACACGTCCTCGCCTTGAGAGGACTACACGTCCTCGCCTTGAGAGGACTACATGTCCTCACCATCAGAGGGCTGCACGCCCTCACCTCCAGAGGACTACACGTCCTCGCCTTGAGAGGGCTACCCGCCCTCACCTTGGGTACTAGTTACCCTCACCTTAAGAGGACTGTGTGTCCTCACTTTCAGAGGACTGCATGTCCTCACCTTCAGAGGGCTACACGCCCTCGCCATCAGAGGACTACGTGTCCTCACCTTTAGAGGGCTACACGCCCTCGCCATCAGAGGACTGCATGTCCTCACCTTCAGAGGGTTACACGCCCTCGCCATCAGAGGACTGCATGTCCTCACCTTCGAAGGGCTACACGCCCTCACCTTTAGAGGACTACACGTCCTCGCCAACAGAGGGCTACACGCCCTCACCTTTAGAGGACTACACGTCCTCGCCAACAGAGGGCTGCACGCCCTCACCTTGAGAGGACTACACGTCCTCGCCAACGTAGGGCTACACGCCCTCACCTTTAGAGGACTACACGTCCTCGCCAACAGAGGGCTGCACGCCCTCACCTTTAGAGGACTACACATCCTCGCCTTCAGAGGACTCCACGTCCTCACCTTGAGAGGATTACACGTCCTCGCCTTGAGAGGACTACACGTCCTCGCCTTGAGAGGACTACATGTCCTCACCATCAGAGGGCTGCACGCCCTCACCTCCAGAGGACTACACGTCCTCGCCTTGAGAGGGCTACCCGCCCTCACCTTGGGTACTAGTTACCCTCACCTTAAGAGGACTGTGTGTCCTCACTTTCAGAGGACTGCATGTCCTCACCTTCAGAGGGCTACACGCCCTCGCCATCAGAGGACTACGTGTCCTCACCTTTAGAGGGCTACACGCCCTCGCCATCAGAGGACTGCATGTCCTCACCTTCAGAGGGTTACACGCCCTCGCCATCAGAGGACTGCATGTCCTCACCTTCGAAGGGCTACACGCCCTCACCTTTAGAGGACTACACGTCCTCGCCAACAGAGGGCTACACGCCCTCACCTTTAGAGGACTACACGTCCTCGCCAACAGAGGGCTGCACGCCCTCACCTTGAGAGGACTACACGTCCTCGCCAACGTAGGGCTACACGCCCTCACCTTTAGAGGACTACACGTCCTCGCCAACAGAGGGCTGCACGCCCTCACCTTTAGAGGACTACACATCCTCGCCTTCAGAGGACTCCACGTCCTCACCTTGAGAGGGCTACACGTCCTCGCCTTGAGAGGACTACACGTCCTCGCCTTGAGAGGACTACATGTCCTCACCATCAAAGGGCTGCACGCCCTCACCTCCAGAGGACTACACGTCCTCGCCTTGAGAGGGCTACCAGCCTTCGCCTTGGGTACTAGTTACCCTCACCTTCAGAGGACTACATGTCCTCACCTTCGTAGGGCTACATGCCCTCACCTTTAGAGGACTACACATCCTCGCCTTCAGAGGACTGCACGTCCTCACCTTGAGAGGACTAAACGTCCTCGCCTTGAGAGGACTACATGTCCTCACCATCAGAGGGCTGCACGCCCTCACCTCCAGAGGACTACACGTCCTCGCCTTGAGAGGACTACATGTCCTCACCATCAGAGGGCTGCACGCCCTCACCTCCAGAGGACTACACGTCCTCGCCTTGAGAGGGCTACTCGCCCTTGCCTTGGGTACTAGTTACCCTCACCTTCAGAGGACTACATGTCCTCACCTTCATAGGGCTACACGCCCTCACCTTTAGAGGACCACACGTCCTCACCTTCAGAGGGCTACACGCCCTCGCCATCAGAGGACTGCATGTCCTCACCTTCGTAGGGCTACACGCCCTCACCTTTAGAGGACTACACGTCCTCGCCAACAGAGGGCTACACGCCTTCACCTTTAGAGGACTACACGTCCTTGCCAACAGAGGGCTGCACGCCCTCACCTTGAGAGGACTACACGCCCTCACCTCCAGAGGACTATACATCCTCGCCTTGAGAGGGTTGCACGCCCTCACCTTTAGAGGGCTACGTGTCCTCATTTTCAGTGTGCTCCACATCCGGACCTTAAGAGAATTTAAGGTCCTCTATCCTTAAATGCTTAACCAAGACTTGCACTCCCGGTTAAGGGACCAGTAGTTTCCTTTTAACGGTTCCTGGGCCACCCCCTGATATTGGAGGACGGCCAACTGTGCGAGCACAACCAGAGAGGGAGGCTATCACACGGCTACTATGCATACCGGGGCAAGATTTCACCCGTGCCGCTGCAAAGAGACGAGTGCGGATCATGCACACCAACATGACCACTCTTACACAGATATAGATGACATTGCTACTTAGCAACATTCTGCCCAGCGACCGCAATGCCAATCTCCCCCTGCAAAAGTATCAGTTGTTCTGTGTCGTCCCGACATGGGTAAGTATGCATATGGTTCAACTGATTTCTGATTCCATCTATTGTTTGCAGGGATCGCACCCACAAAGACACCCAGTGGACCTGAAGAAGTCCAACAGGGCCCTGGGGTTTCCAGCTCTGGTTACGGGCCTCTGTCGGCCCTACAGGGCGCCCGTTCCCCCCAGCAAGTTCATGTCGTCGTGGCATAGGTAAGTATGCACCTCCCCCAACTGATTTCTGATGTCATCTATTGTTTACGGGGATTGTGCCCGCAAGACACCTAGTGGATCCGAAGAAGGCCAACAGGGTCTTGGAGTTGCCAGCTCTAAATACGGGTCTCTGTCATTTCTACGGAGTGCCCGTCGACCCCAGCAAGTTCATCAGGCCCCTATTAATCGGGCTTTCATCAAGAAGTACTGCGCCCCCAGGCAGACGCAGGGCGAGACACCACAGTAGCATTAGGATGGCCGGTAGCGGGCAATAGACGCACCGCCACCACCTTTAGAGTTCACCTCTGCTCATCCACAAAAAGGTTTGAGTATTGCCTACGACACATGGCCGACCAATAGGCAACCAAGTCCAAAGCCAAAGGTAAGCAAAGTACTAGGTCAGTGACCGACAAGTCATAAGGCGTCCAGCTAAAGACGTTAAAGAAGCGCTACTAGGAGGAAACCTAGTACCTTTTGAATCTATGCTTGTTATTTGATCACTTTTTATAGTAGGACGCACCTAGTTGCTCATGATCCTGGGGATTTAAATAAAACAAGCGCAAGCTCGGAAGGTAGTCATACCTCACAAAATATATATATGTATGTTTAGGTAGTGAAAATAACTTAGATATGCATGCATGTAAACAAAAAAATACTTCACAAAATATATATATGTATGTTTAGGTAGAGAGATACCTTAGATGTGCGTGTATGTAAACAAAAAAATACCTCACAAAATATATATTTGTATGTTTAGGTAGAGAGATACCTTAGATGTGCGTGTATGTAGCAAAAAAATACCTCACAAAACATATATATGTATGTTTAGGTGGCAAGATACCTTGGATATGCATGTATATAGCAAAAATACCTCACAAAAATATGCACATGTTTAGGTAGCAAAATACCTCATGAAAAAAAAAAAGAAAAAAAAAACAAACAAGAAAAAGAAATAAACAAATGATAATGATAAAAAAAAAGAAGGAGAAAAAAGAGAAAATAAGTTGTCTAGCTAAAAACCGACATGCTTTTGAAAAGAGATGATTTCCAACTCTTCTTCGAAAAAAAAATTCATTGATCATAACCGATTTTTGAAGAGAAAAAAACGTGTCTACACCTGAAGGGTGAATGCTGTGAAATTTCCCCGGACGCCCGAAATGGACCCGGATGAATGCACAAATTGATAAAAGAACATATTTTGGAAACATTGGGTTGATTTAAAATAGAGGAAATGAATCCTGAGCCCTAGCATCACATGACCATAAAAGTTTGACACTTGAGTGTCCGCATAGGTGCATGCATGACCAGTTTTGCATAAAGTTTCCAAATCATCATTTTTGCATTTGTGTCATGGAAATAATGTGGGGCACCCCTTTTATCCTTGAGCCAAACCAAACCCCGACATGTATCATGTCTAGCCATTCTACAAACCTTGATCCAAAATCATGACTCACTATAATCCTTACCCTCGGAAGCAAAAAAGGAAAGAAGGAAAATTTCCAATCAAAGAGAAAGCAAAAAGAAAAGAAAGGAAATTCCCAATCAAAAAGTGGGAGAAAGCAAAAAGAAAAGAAAGGAAATTCCCAATCAAAGAGTGGGAGAAAGCAAAAAGAAAAGAAAGAAAATTCCCAACCAAAGAATGGGAGAAAGTAAAAAAGGAAGAGAAGAAAGCTCCTGGTCAAAGAAACCAGAAGAAATGTGCAGAGAGGTCTTTAGACCGGACAATATCTGAACAATACAGAATTGTCACCAAATGAACAAAAAAGAAGGAAAGGAAACCGTGACCTAAAATGGTCTTCTCCCTTTAATTGCCAACCAAAATCAGTGCGCTAGCGACTTTTTCGCCCCACACTAAACAAAAACAGAAAAAGAAAAAAGCCAGAAAAATCAAAAGCCAAAAACACACAAAAGCCGAAAGAAGAAACCACCAAAAGAACCTGTCGCAACCTACCCTTCGGCGGGAGGGCGACGCGTGACTCGCGGGATGCGTGTTCCACGAAAGGAATACGCGCGGAGTCGCCACCAACGTTTATTTGAGGAAAACGTCGGAAAAACCGGAAAAGACGCGATCTACGAACTTTTAAGTGAAAAGGTTCGGGAGTTGTATTTACGCACGGGGAAGGTATTAGCACCCCACACGTCCGTCCCAAGGGACGGCAGCCTTTAATCGAATGTGCAAACATGACTTTGATTTTTATGTTCCTTTTTTATGTCCTTATATCCTTTTATACCCTTTTTATATTTTTCCCTTTTTTGTGGTCGACAAGGGTGTTTCCCTTTGCTCCTACGTATTCCTCAATTTGGGATGAGAAAATCAGACCTACGTAGTTCTTTTGGAACAAAGTGTTTGGTTAAGTTGTTTTTGTCTTTTTTGCAAAATATGTTTTTATTGAACAAAAGGTCATTTAAGGTGTTGGACCATTAAACGGTCTTTTGATTTTGAAAGATGAGAAATGTTAAGGCGTTGGACCATTAACGATTTCTTGTTTTTGAAAGGAGAGAAACGTTAAGGCATTGGACCATTAACGATCTCTTGGGGTGGTCGACAAAAGCGGGGCTTTTGCTCCTACGTATCCTCAATGAGGAACTCAGACCTACGTAGTTCTTTCTTATCAAGTGATTCCCTTTTTTACTTTAAGAGGTGATCATTTTAAGGTGTTGGACCTTAAAAATGATCCTATTTTACTTAGTGAGAAAATGAAATGACAAACTTCAAAAGCCTATTTTTATGGACGAGCTTGACTAGGCGAATTGATTTTAGCCTTTAGTTTCACTTTAGTTATTAATCAATTCGATTAAGAATGAGAAATCCCAAAGAGAAAACGTCCGATTGATTTTCCGCTTTATTTTACTAAAAGATGTCTTTTTGATTATTATATTATTTTCTACCTCTTTCTGATTTCCAACGTGGTTACGGCACGACCGAACGGTCGGAATTTATCTTAACCGAAGTTAACGGATAATGCAATTCAAATGTTCGGTGGAAATTTATTTTATTTTTAAGTTAAGCGAGAAATGACTTAAGCAAAATGGCTTAAGCATGTCAACAGGGGGTATAAAAAGTAAACAAAACGAGAATAAAAATGCACGAAACACAATGTGGACCACTACGGGCACATAGAATGAATCGAAAAGCTTGGTTCGAGGTACTTACCCGTTGAAGATCGAAGAACGATGAAGAACGAATGAAGAACGTCGAAGAACGGTTGAAAGCTTTGCGAGATTCCTCACGGAAAACGTTACGGAGACGTTTCGGAAGCGCCTCGGCTTAGATTTTCTTCACGGAAACAATTTTTCCAAGCAAATTCGAAAGAGAGAGAAGTGCCTAAGGGGCTGGACCCTTTCCTTCTTGCTTTCCTCCCCTATTTATAGCAAAATAGGGGAGGTGGTTGCCGCCCAGCTCGCCCAGGCGAGCTCAGCTCGCCCAGGCGAGCAGGGTTGCTTCCTCCAGAAGCAACCGCCTTCTGGAGGGCCCAAATGGGCCTGGGTGCTATTTGCACCCCCATTTTTACTAAGTACACCCCCCTCTGCTATTTTTTGGTGATTCTTTTTTCGTAAAGTTACGGAAACTTACGAATTTCGTAACGATACTTGTTTTCTTTCCGTAATGTTACGGAACCTTGCGGATTACATAATCATCCCCTTTTTGACTTACGGAATGTTACGGAACCTCACTTAATTATGCAACGATGCTTCCATTTGATTTCCGGTGTGTCACGGAAACTTACGGATTGTGCATCAATATTTTTTTGGTTTTTCGGCATGTCCTGGAATTTCACAAATTGCCTAATGATGGGTGCCAAGCACCTCACGAGGACCAAAGAATGGTCGCACGTCATCGAGCAAAGGTCCCCGGACGAAATTAGGGTATGACAGTTGCCCCTCTTTACTTGTCTTTTATTGGAGATAAAAGGAAAGTAAAGATAAGACACTAATTTCGTTCCTCTCGATTTGGTGAGAGTCGCGGGGGACCATAAAATCTCCACATGCAAATGACTTGTTGTTCCCAAAATTTCACAAATTGCCTAATGATGGGTGCCAAGCACCTCACAAGGACCAAAGAATGGTCGCATGTCATCAAGCAAAGGTCCCCGAAAATTAGTGTATGACACTAATTTCGCTCTTCTCGGTTGACGAGAGTCGCGGGCGACCATGACTTGTCGTTCCTAGAATTTCACAAATTGCCTAATGATGGATGCCAAGCATCTCACAAGGACCAAAGAATGGTCACATGTCATCAAGCAAAGGTCCCCGAAAATCAGTGTATGACACTAATTTCGCTCCTCTCGGTTGACGAGAGTCGCGGGTGACCATGAAATTTCCGCATGTAAATGACTTGTTGTTCCCGGAGGAACAAAAGGTGCAGAAGACTGTGTCAGCCTCTGCATGCTATCAAGCGTTCTGTCTTACAGATAGCAAAAGAATGTTTATACGGATAACCACTCGGGTATTTCCGCGTACCATCGGGCCCGCCGCCTCTGGATGATACAAGGGTGCAGAATGACCAAACTTGGTCTCTGCTTGTCATCGGGCCCGCCGCCTCTGGATGACAAAAGGGTGCGAATAACCGTAAGGTATCTCCACGTATCATCGGGCCCGCCGCCTCTGGATGATACAAGGGTGCGAATAACCGTAAGGTATCTCCGCGTATCATGGGTGCAGAATGACCAAACTTGGTCTCTGCTTGTCATCGGGCCCGCCGCCTCTGGATGACAAAAGGGTGCGAATAACCGTAAGGTATCTCCGCGTATCATGGGTGCAGAATGACCAAACTTGGTCTCTGCTTGTCATCGGGCCCGCCGCCTCTGGATGACAAAAGGGTGCGAATAACCGTAAGGTATCTCCGCGTATCATGGGTGCAGAATGACCAAACTTGGTCTCTGCTTGTCATCGGGCCCGCCGCCTCTGGATGACAAAAGGGGTGCGAATAACCGTAAGGTATCTCCGCGTATCATGGGTGCAGAATGACCAAACTTGGTCTCTGCTTGTCATCGGGCCCGCCGCCTCTGGATGACAAAAGGGTGCGAATAACCGTAAGGTATCTCCGCGTATCATGGGTGCAGAATGACCAAACTTGGTCTCTGCTTGTCATCGGGCCCGCCGCCTCTGGATGACAAAAGGGGTGCGAATAACCATAAGGTATCTCCGCGTATCATGGGTGCAGAATGACCAAACTTGGTCTCTGCTTGTCATCGGGCCCGCCGCCTCTGGATGACAAAAGGGGTGCGAATAACCGTAAGGTATCTCCGCGTATCATGGGTGCAGAATGACCAAACTTGGTCTCTGCTTGTCATCGGGCCCGCCGCCTCTGGATGACAAAAGGGGTGCGAATAACCATAAGGTATCTCCGCGTATCATGAGTGCAGAATGACCAAACTTGGTCTCTGCTTGTCATCGGGCCCGCCGCCTCTGGATGACAAAAGGGGTGCGAATAACCGTAAGGTATCTCCGCGTATCATGGGTGCAGAATGACCAAACTTGGTCTCTGCTTGTCATCGGGCCCGCCGCCTCTGGATGACAAAAGGGTGCGGATAACCGCAAGGTATCTCCGCGTATCATCGGGCCTGCCGCCTCTGGATGATACAAAGGTGCGGATAACCGTAAGGTATCTCCGCGTGCTACCAGCTCTTGAGTCATGGCAACAAAAGGCGGTGTGGTCGACAAAAGCGAGGCTCTTGCTCCTACGTATCCTCCCATGAGGAATTCAGACCTACGTAGTTCTGGATAACTTGTGAGACTTGAAAAAGTCTCGTTGTTTTCTCCACTAAAATGCAAACATGCTTTAGCAAAGAGACAAATATTCCAACTGATTTAGAGCAGCATATGCTTTTTTGAGTGACAAACAATGCGCCTACCAGGGAAGGAGAGTTTACTGATGGGATCCCCCATAACCATAAATGAGATCTTGGATGTTAGCATTTCGTTTCTAAATGACCATTTAGAGGAAACACTGGGTCCGACAAAAATAGAAGAAATCCACTCAAAGTGTATCAATCTCACACAGGTAAGTGTTTCATCCTAATTCCGAACCATAGATATGTCATGACTTGACTTTGCAAATTATTTCCTATCAAATCAAAAATTACACGCGTGATCATGGATCAATAGGGCTTCCCTTGGGAATGGGTTCTTTTGGTGGTTTCTTCTTTCGGCTTTTGTGTGTTTCTGGCTTTTGATTTTTTTCTGTTTTTTTTGTTTAGTGCGGGGCGAGAAAAAAAAGTCGCTAGCGCACGGGATTTTGGTTGGTAATCAAAGGGAGAAGACTATTTTAGGTTGTGGTTCTCTTTCCTTCTTTTTTCGTTCATTTGGTGACAATTCTGTATTGTTCAGATATTGTCTGGTCAAAAGACCTTTCTGCACATTTCTTCTAGTTCTTTGATCAAGAACTTTCTTTCCTTCCTTTTTTACTTTCTCCTATTCTTTGGTTGGGAATTTTCTTTCTTTTCTTTTTGACTTTCTCTTTGATTGGAAATTTTCCTTCTTTTCTTTTTTTGCTTTCTCCCACTCTTTGATTGGGGAATTTTCCTTCTTTTCTTTTTTGCTCCCGAGGGTAAGGATTGACATTCTCACCCTAGGTCAAGGTTCATGGTGAGTCAGGATTTTGGCTCAAGGTTTGTAGAATGGCTAGACATGATACATGTCGGGGTTTGGTTTGGTTCAAGGATAAAAAGGGATGCCCCACATTATTTCCATGACACAAATGCAAAAATGATGATTTGGAAATTTTATGCAAAACTGGTCATGCATGCACCTATGTGGACACTCAAGTGTCAAATTTTTATGGTCATGTGATGCTAGGGCTCAGGATTTATTTCCTCTATTTTAGTCAACCCAATGTTTCCAAAATATGTTCTTTTATCAATTTGTGCATTCATCCGAGTCCATTTTGGACGTCCGGGAAAATCTTCACAGCATTCACCCTTCAGGTGTAGACACGTTTTTTTTCTCTTCAAAAATCAGTTATGATCAATGAATTTTTTCAAAGAAAAGTTGGAAGTGATCTCTTTCAAAAGCATGTTGGTTTTTTAGCTAGATAACTTATTATTTTTTTTCTTTTTTCTCCTTCTTTTTTTTATCATTATCATTTGTTTATTTCTTTTTCTTGTTTGTTTTTTTTTTTTCTTTTTTTTTTTTTTTTTCATGAGGTATTTTGCTACCTAAACATGTGCATATTTTTGTGAGGTATTTTTGCTACATACATGCATATCCAAGGTATCTTGCCACCTAAACATACATATATATGTTTTGTGAGGTATTTTTTGTTTACATACACGCACATCTAAGGTATCTCTCTACCTAAACATACATATATATATTTTGTGAGGTATGACTACCTTCCGAGGTTGTGCTCGTTTTATTTAAATTCCTAGGATCATGAGCAACTAGGTGTGTCTTACTATGAAAAGTGATCAAATAACAAGCATAGATTCAAAAGGTACTAGGTTTCCTCCTAGTAGCGCTTCTTTAACGTCTTTAGCTGGACGCCTTATGACTTGTCGGTCACTGACCTAGTACTTTGCTTACCTTTGGCTTTGGACTTGGTCGCCTATGGGTCGGCCATGTGTCGTAGGCAACGCTCTAACTTTTTTGTGGATGAGCAGAGGTGAACTCTAAAGGTGGTGGCGGTGCGTCTATTTCCCGCTGCCGACCATCCCAATGCTGCTGTGGTGTTTCGCCCTGCGCCTGTCTGGGGCGCAGTACTTCTTGATGAAAGCTCGATTAGTAGGGGGCCTGATGCCCTTGCTGGAGGTGACAGGTACTCTGTAGAATTGACAGAGACCCGTAATTAGAGCTTGATAATTCCAAGACCCTGTTGGACTTCTTCGGGTCCACTAAGTGTCTTGCAGTCGCGATCCCGGGGGGGTATGGGCACCCTGTAGGACTGATAGAGGCCCGTAACCAGAGCTGGAAACCCCAGGGCCCTGTTGGACTTTTCCGGGTCCACTGGGTGTCTTGTGGGTGCGATCCCTGCAAACAATAGATGGTATCAGAAATCAGTTGAACTATATGCATACTTACCTATGATGACGTGACCTTGCCGGGGGGGTATGGGCACCCTGTAGGACTGATAGAGGCCCGTAACCAGAGCTGGAAACCCCAGGGCCCTGTCGGACTTTTCCGGGTCCACTGGGTGTCTTGTGGGTGCGATCCCTGCAAACAATAGATGGTATCAGAAATCAGTTGAACTATATGCATACTTACCCATGTCGGGACGACACAGACCAACTGATACTTTTGCAGGGGGAGATTGGCATTGCGGTCGCTGGGCATAATGTTGCTAAGTAGCAATGTCATCTATATCTGTGTAAGAGTGGTCATGTTGGTGCGCATGATCCGCACTCGTCTCTTTGCAGCGGCACGGGTGAAATCTTGCCCCGGTATGCATAGTAGCTGTGTGATAGCCTCCCTCTCTGGTTGTGCTCGCACAGTTGGCCGTCCTCCAATATCAGGGGGTGGCCCAGGAACCGTTAAAAGGAAACTACTGGTCCCTTAACCGGGAGTGCAAGTCTCGGTTAAGCATTTAAGGACAGAGGACCTTAAATTATCTTAAGGTGTGGATATGGAGCCCACTGAAAGTGAGGACGCGTAGTCCTCTAAAGGCGAGGGCGTGTAGCCCTCTGAAGTTCAGGACGTGTCGCCTTTCGAAGGCGAGGGAGTGTAGTCCTATGATGGCAAGGACGTGCAATCCTATGAAGGTGAGGGCATGCCCCCCTTTCAAAATGGGGAACATGTAGTCCTCTGATGGCGAGGACGTGTAGTCCTCTAAAGGTGAGGACGTGTAGTCCTCTGAAGGTGAGGGCATGTAGCCCTACAAAGGTGAAGGCACATGACCCTTTGACAGCGAGGACGTGTAGTCCTCTGAAGTTGAAGGTACACGACCCTTTGAAGGCGAGGACGTGTAGTCCTCTGAAGGTGAAGCCTCTGAAGTTGAAGGTACATGACCCTTTGAAGGCGAGGACGTGTAGTCCTCTCAAGGCGAGGACGTGTAGTCCTCTCAACGGTGAGGGTAACTAGTACCCAAGGTGAGGGCGTGTAGCCCTCTCAAGGCGAGGACATGTAGTCCTCTGGAGGTAAGGGCGTGCAGCCCTTTGATGGTGAGGACGTGTAGTCCTCTCAAGGCGAGGACGTGTAGTCCTCTCAACGGTGAGGGTAACTAGTACCCAAGGTGAGGGCGTGTAGCCCTCTCAAGGCGAGGACATGTGGTCCTCTGAAGGTGAGGGCGTGCAGCCCTCTGTTGGCGAGGATGTGTAGTCCTCTACAAGCGAGGACGTGTAGTCCTCTCAACGGTGAGGGCAACTAGTACCCAAGGTGAGGGCGTGTAGCCCTCTCAAGGCGAGGACTTATAGTCCTCTGGAGGTGACGGCGTGCAGCCCTCTAGTGGTGAGGACGTGTAGTCCTCTCAAGGCGAGGACGTGTAGTCCTCTCAACGGTGAGGGTAACTAGTACCCAAGATGAGGGCGTGTAGCCCTCTCAAGGCGAGGACATGTAGTCCTCTGGAGGTAAGGGCGTGCAGCCCTCTGATGGTGAGGACGTGTAGTCCTCTCAAGGCGAGGACGTGTAGTCCTCTCAACGGTGAGGGTAACTAGTACCCAAGGTGAGGGCGTGTAGCCCTCTCAAGGCGAGGACATGTGGTCCTCTGAAGGTGAGGGCGTGCAGCCCTCTGTTGGCGAGGATGTGTAGTCCTCTACAAGCGAGGACGTGTAGTCCTCTCAACGGTGAGGGCAACTAGTACCCAAGGTGAGGGCGTGTAGCCCTCTCAAGGCGAGGACTTATAGTCCTCTGGAGGTGAGGGCGTGCAGCCCTCTAGTGGTGAGGACGTGTAGTCCTCTCAAGGCGAGGACGTGTAGTCCTCTCAACGGTGAGGGTAACTAGTACCCAAGGTGAGGGCGTGTAGCCCTCTCAAGGCGAGGACATGTAGTCCTCTGGAGGTGAGGGCGTGCATCCCTCTGATGGTGAGGACGTGTAGTCCTCTCAAGGCGAGGACGTGTAGTCCTCTCAACGGTGAGGGTAACTAGTACCCAAGGTGAGGGCGTGTAGCCCTCTCAAGGCGAGGACATGTAGTCCTCTGGAGGTGAGGGCGTGCATCCCTCTGATGGTGAGGACGTGTAGTCCTCTCAAGGCGAGGACGTGTAGTCCTCTCAAGGCGAGGACGTGTAGTCCTCTCAACGGTGAGGGTAACTAGTACCCAAGGTGAGGGCGTGTAGCCCTCTCAAGGCGAGGACATGTAGTCCTCTGGAGGTGAGGGCGTGCAGCCCTCTGATGGTGAGGACGTGTAGTCCTCTGAAGGTGAGGACGTGTGGTCCTCTGATGGCGAGCGCGTGTAGCCCTCTGAAGGTGAGGACATGTAGTCCTCTGATGGCGAGGGCGTGTAGCCCTCTGAAGGTGAGGACATGCAGTCCTCTGATGGCGAGGGCGTGTAGCCCTCTGAAGGTAAGGACATGCAGTCCTCTGATGGCGAGGGCGTGTAGCCCTCTGAAGGTGAGGACATGCAGTCCTCTGATGGCGAGGGCGTGTAGCCCTCTGAAGGTGAGGACATGCAGTCCTCTGATGGCGAGGGCGTGTAGCCCTCTGAAGGTGAGGACATGCAGTCCTCTGATGACGAGGGCGTGTAGCCCTCTGAAGGTGAGGACATGCAGTCCTCTGATGACGAGGGCGTGTAGCCCTCTGAAGGTGAGGACATGCAGTCCTCTGATGACGAGGGCGTGTAGCCCTCTGAAGGTGAGGACATGCAGTCCTCTGATGGTGAGGGCGTGTAGCCCTCTGAAGGTGAGGACATGCAGTCCTCTGATGGTGAGGGCGTGTAGCCCTCTGAAGGTGAGGACATGCAGTCCTCTGATGGTGAGGGCGTGTAGCCCTCTGAAGGTGAGGACATGCAGTCCTCTGATGGCGAGGGCGTGTAGCCCTCTGAAGGTGAGGACATGCAGTCCTCTGATGACGAGGGCGTGTAGCCCTCTGAAGGTGAGGACATGCAGTCCTCTGATGGTGAGGGCGTGTAGCCCTCTGAAGGTGAGGACATGCAGTCCTCTGATGGTGAGGGCGTGTAGCCCTCTGAAGGTGAGGACATGCAGTCCTCTGATGGCGAGGGCGTGTAGCCCTCTGAAGGTGAGGACATGCAGTCCTCTGATGGCGAGGACGTGTAGCCCTCTGAAGGTGAGGACATGCAGTCCTCTGATGGCGAGGGCGTGTAGCCCTCTGAAGGTGAGGACATGCAGTCCTCTGATGGCGAGGGCGTGTAGCCCTCTGAAGGGGATAGGTACAAGTACTCGAGGGTCCACCCTTATGAGAAAGCAAGAGATCGACTCATCGAGAGGGCCGGTCATCCCAAATCCACAAGATTCAGACATTAGATGTAGGAAATCTATGCAGTTAACATAATTTTTGGGGATGCAGATGCATGCAACCTTTGTCGTGAAATTTTGGTAAATGCAGACTTCATATGAAACAATGCAATGTAATGGAAAGTTGTACAATGTTCATGACATTCTTTCCCTATTTTGTGATTTTGATTTTGATTTAAAATTTTTTTTTTTTTTTTTTTTTTGGAAAACACAGATTGACTGTCCTTTTGAAAGAGTTGATAATTCATGCAACCTCATCCTATCTTTTTGTAAATCTCTCCGGGAACTCCCTCAGAGTGTGTGTTCTGTTTGATTTAGTCACTTGACCATTTTGGAGTGACGGCAATGGAGTCGTTTGATGTTTGATCAATCCATTGAAAACCTAGGGTTTGTCCCCCCCTTTCCCTTTTCTTGTTTAAAAACATCGATAGGTGAGAACTTTTGATCTGCCCCTATGTTCACTTGAGGCTCATGCACGATGCCCCTCATTGCCCCAGTGTAAGGCTTTGAGGTACCAATCGTTGTCTTTCGTCATGACCTTGTAGGAGGGAACCTATTGGGTGAGAATTTCTAATCTGCCCCTAGGTTCACTTGAGGCTCATGCACGGTGCCCCTCATTGCCCCAGTGTAAGGCTTTGAGGTACCAAGTGTTGTCTTGTTTTCACGACCTCGTAGTGAGGAAGAATGAAAGAAGCAGTTGATTCTTGCAAAAAGAATTTTCCAAGGACGAGAAATAGTTGAAGGATCTTTCAGTTGATGGATTAAGTCAAATGACTCCTATGTAGAAGCAAGATGTTTTGATGTTTTGATGATGCCAAAGGATCAAGTGCTTCCAAGTTTTATTCAAGGCAATAATCCAAGAATCCAAGAAAATCAAGATATATGATCAAGTTGATCTCTAGAATCTTAGGGAGAAGTTTCCAAATTGAAGAAGCAAAAGGTTTGACCAAGGAATTCTATCCTTTCAAATTGAGATTTGCTCTCTGGTAATCGATTACCAGCAGTTTGAAAATGTTTTAATTCAAATTTTTAAAACCTGTAATCGATTACATAAGTCTTGTAATTGATTACCAGAGGGGATTTTCAGAAAATAATTTCCAAGAGACATATCTATTCAAATGTTTTATGAATGGCCATTCAAATGTTTTAAAGAGAGTTTTCATTGCCCAAACAGTTTTATCCTCTCGAAAGATCAAGAGTTTTTCTGAACTGAAATGTCTTATCCTCTCAAAAAGATTCCTTGGTCAACCACTTGCTTATTCAATAAGGAATTTTTGATTGATCTTCATTTTACAATCTACCTCTTTTACGAGAAACCTCTTCTTCTCTTCTTCTTATTTCTGAAAAGGGATTAAGAGACCGTGGGTCTCTTGTTGTAGAGGATTCCTGAACACAAGGGAAGGGTTATCCCTGTGTGCATTGTTAATCCGAAAAGAGAGAGTGATAGTTCAATTGGGGAATAGTCTTTGCATCTTAATTCAAACCCCATTTTTCTTAAGGTAACTGAAGCCATTTGTCCAACATCCTATTCTTGATAACTCACTTCTCTCTAAAAAGACAAAATGAGGTCACATGAACGTCTATATTTTTACTTGAAAACACAGTCAATCAAATGCCTTTTTATTTTTTTTTTATTTTGAAACTTATTTTTTATTTTGAAACTTATTTGTTTTGAACTTTACTCATTGTTTTACGGCAACCCCACCAACGTGCAAGACGAGTAATCTCTGATTGAACGGTCTTGGAAGTCCAAACTCAGGAGCACAGGTCGCTTGAGCAAACTGACCAATGGCTTGCACTTGAAAATCCTGATGAGTCATTAGAGACATCTAACAACAGTTTTCAAAATTGCCCCATGTGTGGCATCTCTTGTCAATGTCAGGATTTACACGCGATTCTCCTCAAATTTCAGCCAGCCCGCATCAATTAGACCTTGCAGCTTACGCCTGAGGGTCATACAGTGCTCAATGGAATGCCCCAGGGCTCCCCCACGATATGCACATGTTGCGTTCGAGTCATATCCTCAGAAAAATGGGGGTTTGAGGGAACCTAGCAGGGGTTATGGCTACCATTGCGTTATCAAGTAGATATGGGAGCAAGTTAGCATATGACACCGGAATTTGGGGTGAATCCTACAGGCTTTTCGCTGCAAAATTCATTTCTTGGTTGGTGTTTTTTTTGGTTTGTGCTAAAGGTGGTGTTCGTCATTGGAAGTGCGGTAGACAGACTTTGTGGTAGATTTAGGGATGGCCTTTGTGGATAACTGGGTGGTGGGTAAGGAGAAAGTTTGTTATTGGCTGAGTAAAGATATTGTTGGGTTGGTGGGAAACTTGGCCGTACAGGAATGGCAGTCACAGCATGGGTTTCTCCCTCATCCTCACCCACTTTATTTGCCCCAGTTTTCTCAGTCGTCCTAGTAGGATGATCAAATTTGCCTTTTTTCAGACCCACATCGATCCTTTCACTGGCAAAGACCAAATCCTCAAAGCTTTGAAGGTGTGTAGCCCACCTTTTTCCATAGTAGAATACTGGTAATGTGTCTACTATCATTGTCATCGTTTTTTCGTCATTTAAGGTGCCACTTTGAGCTGCCAGGTTCTCCACCTTTGGGTGTATTCTTTGAAAGATTTGTGCCCCCCCTTTTGCACATGTTCTGTAGTTGCATCCTATCCGAAGACATTATACTGACACTGCCTAACGAAGGCCACCACTAGGTCCTTCCAAGAATGGACTCGGGAAGGTTCCAAGTTAGTGTACCAGGTAACAGCTACCCAGTAAGACTTTCTTGGAATGAATGTATCAGTAATTCCTTATCTTTTGCGCATGCCCCCATCTTCCGATAATACATCTTTAGATGGTTCTTGGGGCAAGTAGTCCCCTTGTACTTGTCAAAGTCCAGCACCTTGAACTTGGGAGGGGTGATGATATTGGGTTCTAGGAACAACTCTTTTGGGTTAGCAAAGGCATAATCTTCACCTCCTTCAATGGCCCTGAGCCTTTCCTCTAAATGATCCAACTTTCCCTTTTCGGCCATAGCAGGAGGGGCTCTTCCCACCGCAAAATGCAATGGTTGTAGTTGCGGGCGAAACTGAGGGCCCTCCAAAGTGTTTTCAAAGGGTATACCACCAACTGCTTCCCCTTCAGTGGCATATCCGAGCCAAGGCTCGAAGTCAGCTAGATTGGGATGGGGAATTTCATGGGTCTCTTCCACGGTTTAAGAGACATGTGCATGATCAGTTTGGGGTTGCTGGCTTTCAATGGGTATAGGAGTGGAGTTATTGACATTCTTATTGGGAGTGTACGCCACATTGGGTGGTGTATAGTTGGGAGGCAAGCCATATGATGGGAAGGCGTGCTCGTTTTGAATTTGCACATCATGGGGTCATCCGTACTTCCCAAATCTTTGCCTACCATATTTGAGGTTGGACGATTCATTTGCTTGAGGCCAGATGGGAGCATTGGGTTCACCTTAGCGACAGCGCTTAATAGCGGCAACTATAACCGCATTGGCTTCCATTATCTTCTTCATGCTCATCATGGCCTTTATCATTGTGGCCATTTGCTCTTTTATGGCCTCCATTTTTGGCATTCATCTTCTCTTGCACCTTCTCTGCTTCACCCATTACTCTAGCTCTAGCACGAGTTCGGTAAGGGCGCCGTAAAGCGTTTCCTTTTCTTTTTGATAAGTTCATTTTATTTTATTTTATTTTTCAAGGAAAGAATGCAATGAGCAATGCAACCAATGAAAAGCATGGATGCATGCGAATGATGTACAGTCGAAGTATTGCGAATTTTTACGCAGGATATGGGGTTGAATCAATTTAGATTTTCAACATGGTCCATGACATCTTTGTCAAGGTGAAACTGGAAGTAACAAGGACATCAATAATCCTAAATATGTTTGGCAGTAGACGAAGCAGTGATGTGACTCGATTCATCTTTTGCCCCAATTTTGCAGGATGGTTACTTCCATATTTCAACTTGACTTGATGAACCTTTTTTGTAAAAGCTTGAGCTTGGTTCAACCCCGTAATCCAAGGAATGGAAATTCTGATCGCCAATACTTCAACAACATCTCATAGGGATGAATGATTCGGGCATACTTTAAGCTTATGCACGGAAAATGTAATTATGAAATTGAGATGCCCGAAGAAACACCATTTCCTAGTTAACCATGCATTAGGTACCATGTTCAATTATTTTGTTTTTAAGTGAAATGGGTTTATGATCCCAACATGGTTGGCTCGTGGTGCCTAACACATGAAACTAAGAATGTAGTGTGAAGTTTCACGCTTCCCCTTTTTTTTGTTTTTGTTTTGTAGAGGAAAACACAAGGATGAGCAAACATGAAAACAAATGGTATGCAATTTTGCAGATCAAAAAGTTTGTTGAACGCATATGCATGATGATGCCATGACTCATGCAAAATGTGAGGCCGGAATATGATAACGGACAAATGCAGGATATGTCCATTATGATGTTATGAAGAGATGCTTATGCGATGCATGATATGAATGCATTTTACGGACACGAGAGCCCGGAAAATTATCTCTTCTTACTTGCGCATTTGGGGGCACAGTGCCCCATGTGTACAATTAAGAAGGTGATATGGACCTTCCGGCTTCCCGTGACAAAGGACGAGACCAACATACAATGCATGCTAGAGATAAAATGTGGGAGTGACTTGATTCGCACTGATTTTTGGAGTAAAAACGTGGGATAAACTCATTTTTTTCAAAAAGTTATAACTAGTCAAGATCTGAGCGACAATACAAACTTCCTAGCGGTTTCTAATCATATGGTCCATTAAGTCTATCATATGTTGATAATAGCTGAGAAGTCCGTGGATCTTCTTGGGGGCGGAGTAGGTGTCCGCCATTGCTTTGGCCTTGGCTAGCAATCGGGGAAGTTCTTGACTCCTGTTCAAAGTAAGAGCAAATCGGTCCGTCCACATTGTTGCCTCTTGGTGCCATGAATCAATTACCCTCTCCCTTGCTTCGCTTTCTGCTGATATCTTGGCGTACTCATCCTCTAGCCTTTGCTCGTGAGTCGCCGCTAGATTTAGCTTCTCTTTGCACTCATCGATGACGGCCCACATATTCCCTTCAGTCTCGCTTAACTGTTGGGACAAATTTCTTTTCGACCTAAGGTAAGCCTTTAGCTCGTCCTTCAAAATCATGCCTTTGACCCGTGATGGTTCCTTACACCTCTTCGGAGCTTGAGCTTACTATTGCTGCCCTATAAAGCCCCTCAAAACTTTGCTGGCACGTGTTCTTCCTTTTGGGCCTTCTTGGTTTCTCGTTCCAAGGCATCAGCGGTGGCCATATTGACGTCCCTTAGTTCATCATACTCTTTTCAGACTTTGATGGCTATGGACTTGAACTTCTCTTCGACTACTCGGGCTCTTTCAAGCTCTGCCTTTAGGGCTTGTACCTCATCACTTTCTTCCGAAGCTTTAACCTCATCGTCCCTCACCGTCTTTAGATTTGGGAGCCAATCCAATCCTTGTGTTCGGACTCTCAGCCACTTATGATAGCCGCCGATGATCCCATTACTGCTTCCCCTAAGCTCTCTGTCCTTTCTTCACGCCGCATCCCATGCCTTGCGAACTCCTTGGAGTACCCTCGCGTTGTGGTCACTAAAACCCCGTGCGATGAAAGGCGTGATGCTTTTGTCTAATGGCGCTCCTCTCATGGGGTAGCCAAGTTGTCTTATGGCGAGAACAGGATTATAATTAATACAACCCCTTGTTCCCATCAAGGGAACATTTGGACATCCTTCGCATGAAGATAGAATCCTGATTCTTCCTTCCTTCTAGCGAGGGAACCAATTAACAGACGCCCCCCCATGCTAGCCAAGAGTTGGTCCCAATTCGCCTTTCCTTTTTCGACGCACGAGCGGTAACCTTGTAGCGGATAGACGGGCCTACCTTCTTGGAGAAAAAGGTGTGAAACCAGCCCCACATAGAGAGCTGGAGTACAACAAACAATCCTTGCATTGCTTTCTTCACATCTTCGGTCAAAGGTGTCATATAAGTCGGCTAGCATAGCGACAACCGGACTTTCCTTGTGGTTATGATAGGCGAGAAAAACGTCGATCGCTGCCAGGTCCACCAACCCATCCACATTTGGAAAGAGGACTCCCTCGAAAATCAACAGTGTGAGAATATCTATGAATGGGGTCCACTCGCCTTTATCTGCCAAGATTCTTGCTTTTACCTCCAAATATTTTCTCGGTATTCCGACCACCCCATTTTCGACTTGCCTTTGGCGGTCTAATTCCTGGGCCGAGATTTGGACTTTTTTAGAAATTCTGGCCAATGAGGGGTAGAACCCTGAGAAGAGGTATGGTTTCCTTCCCCCTAGAGGACATCCTAGGATCTCTTCAAATTCTTCCACCATTGGTGATAGCTGGAAGTCCCCAAAGATGAAGCACCTCAACGGCCGATCATAATACTGGGCGAGGGAGGCAATTGGTTCCATGGAGACTTCTACCCTAGCTAGGTCCCAAATGCTTACCATAGGCTTTGCGGAAGGCTTGCCGTTGAAGTTGACCCATTAATTGCCCCAACTTTCGTAAACTGGTGACCTCTAAGCTCTTGATTTTGACTTGATAGAACCTCTTTTTAAGCGAAGGCTTTTGACTTGATCCCATGTTTTACTAAAGTGAAATAAAATCTAGTGCGAAACAAAACTCCTACATCTATCATGGGTGGAATGGATGAATGCATGAAGAAATGCATATGACACAGATGCAATTTACGAATACGGGAGCCCGAGAAATTGTTTCCTTCTTGGATACAACGTTTGGGCAGCATGGCACCCAACGTATGTTTTTTAAGAAGGCGACACGGACCCTCCGTCGGTTTGCTAAAGTGAGGGGATCAAAGACGAAACCCACGCATGATGCATATGCGAAAGGCACAACACGGGGATGTACATAGTACGACAATATTCACAAACAAATATAAGCAAAAGGGTATATGATACTTATGCATGGCAGTGTGAAAAATGGCACGCAGCGTGTTTGCTCCGTGCCCCTATTTAAGGGACCTATAAGGGAGAGAGCTAACTAGGCTTTTAGTGATAACCCCCAAGGTAGTCATATCTCTCTTGATGGTTTCTAGAGGTATCATCCCCTTCGAAGAACATATTGCAGCAGTAGGGACTACTAGCAACAATAAGTTTTCAAAGAGAAAAGCTCTAGATGAGGGTTCACTGTAATCAAGCAAGTCGGAGACCTAGCATGATCACAGATTCACCTCCACTCCTTATGCTCCCATGAACCCGGGTATAGGGCCCTTTTTCACTCACAGTGTGTGCAAATAGTGTTGGTGTTTGTGTGCATCAAATGAATAAATATTTACTTCATGCATACATTTAAAACGCACTAAAAGCAACAAAGAGTTTATATACACAAGAACATAATGAAAGGAAACTAACAAAGGGATAAGTCATGGTAAAACATTGCACAAAATTAAATGGCCTAACTCTCTAAAAACAGTCCCCAGCGGAGTCGCCAACTGTCGCAACCTACCCTTCGGCGGGAGGGCGACGCGTGACTCGCGGGATGCGTGTTCCACGAAAGGAATACGCGCGGAGTCGCCACCAACGTTTATTTGAGGAAAACGTCGGAAAAACCGGAAAAGACGCGATCTACGAACTTTTAAGTGAAAAGGTTCGGGAGTTGTATTTACGCACGGGGAAGGTATTAGCACCCCACACGTCCGTCCCAAGGGACGGCAGCCTTTAATCGAATGTGCAAACATGACTTTGATTTTTATGTTCCTTTTTTATGTCCTTATATCCTTTTATACCCTTTTTATATTTTTCCCTTTTTTGTGGTCGACAAGGGTGTTTCCCTTTGCTCCTACGTATTCCTCAATTTGGGATGAGAAAATCAGACCTACGTAGTTCTTTTGGAACAAAGTGTTTGGTTAAGTTGTTTTTGTCTTTTTTGCAAAATATGTTTTTATTGAACAAAAGGTCATTTAAGGTGTTGGACCATTAAACGGTCTTTTGATTTTGAAAGATGAGAAATGTTAAGGCGTTGGACCATTAACGATTTCTTGTTTTTGAAAGGAGAGAAACGTTAAGGCATTGGACCATTAACGATCTCTTGGGGTGGTCGACAAAAGCGGGGCTTTTGCTCCTACGTATCCTCAATGAGGAACTCAGACCTACGTAGTTCTTTCTTATCAAGTGATTCCCTTTTTTACTTTAAGAGGTGATCATTTTAAGGTGTTGGACCTTAAAAATGATCCTATTTTACTTAGTGAGAAAATGAAATGACAAACTTCAAAAGCCTATTTTTATGGACGAGCTTGACTAGGCGAATTGATTTTAGCCTTTAGTTTCACTTTAGTTATTAATCAATTCGATTAAGAATGAGAAATCCCAAAGAGAAAACGTCCGATTGATTTTCCGCTTTATTTTACTAAAAGATGTCTTTTTGATTATTATATTATTTTCTACCTCTTTTTGATTTCCAACGTGGTTACGGCACGACCGAACGGTCGGAATTTATCTTAACCGAAGTTAATGGATAATGCAATTCAAATGTTCGGTGGAAATTTATTTTATTTTTAAGTTAAGCGAGAAATGACTTAAGCAAAATGGCTTAAGCATGTCAACAGGGGGTATAAAAAGTAAACAAAACGAGAATAAAAATGCACGAAACACAATGTGGACCACTACGGGCACATAGAATGAATCGAAAAGCTTGGTTCGAGGTACTTACCCGTTGAAGATCGAAGAACGATGAAGAACGAATGAAGAACGTCGAAGAACGGTTGAAAGCTTTGCGAGATTCCTCACGGAAAACGTTACGGAGACGTTTCGGAAGCGCCTCGGCTTAGATTTTCTTCACGGAAACAATTTTTCCAAGCAAATTCGAAAGAGAGAGAAGTGCCTAAGGGGCTGGACCCTTTCCTTCTTGCTTTCCTCCCCTATTTATAGCAAAATAGGGGAGGTGGTTGCCGCCCAGCTCGCCCAGGCGAGCTCAGCTCGCCCAGGCGAGCAGGGTTGCTTCCTCCAGAAGCAACCGCCTTCTGGAGGAATCTTCTGGAGGGCCCAAATGGGCCTGGGTGCTATTTGCACCCCCATTTTTACTAAGTACACCCCCCTCTGCTATTTTTTGGTGATTCTTTTTTCGTAAAGTTACGGAAACTTACGAATTTCGTAACGATACTTGTTTTCTTTCCGTAATGTTACGGAACCTTGCGGATTACATAATCATCCCCTTTTTGACTTACGGAATGTTACGGAACCTCACTTAATTATGCAACGATGCTTCCATTTGATTTCCGGTGTGTCACGGAAACTTACGGATTGTGCATCAATATTTTTTTGGTTTTTCGGCATGTCCTGGAATTTCACAAATTGCCTAATGATGGGTGCCAAGCACCTCACGAGGACCAAAGAATGGTCGCACGTCATCGAGCAAAGGTCCCCGGACGAAATTAGGGTATGACAGAACCCATTCCCAAGGGAAGCCCTATTGATCCATGATCACGCATGTAATTTTTGATTTGATAGGAAATAATTTGCAAAGTCAAGTCATGACATATCTATGGTTCGGAATTAGGATGAAACACTTACCTGTGCGAGATTGATACACTTTGAGTGGATTTCTTCTATTTTTTTCGAACCCAGTGTTTCCTCTAAATGGTCATTTAGAAAGGAAATGCTAACATCCAAAATCTCATTTATGGTTATGGGAGATTTCATCAGCAGACTCTCCTTCCCCGGTAGACGCATTGTTTTTCACTCAAAAAAGCATATGCTGCTCTAAATCAGTTGGAATATTTGTCTCTTTGCTAAAGCATGTTTGCATTTTAGTGGAGAAAACACCGAGACTCTTTCCAGTCTCACAAGTTATCCAGAACTACGTAGGTCTGATTTCCTCATTGGAGGATACGTAGGAGCAAGAGCCTTGCTTTTGTCGGCCGCCCCATAATCTTTGTCATACTGACCCTGAGGTCATGTGACGTGCACCCTTGTATCATCCGGAGGCGGCGGGCCCGATGATACGCGGAGATACCTTACGGTTATCCGCACCCTTTTGTCATCCAGAGGCGGCGGGCCCGATGACAAGCAGAGACCAAGTTTGGTCATTCTGCACCCTTGTATCATCCAGAGGCGGCGGGCCCGATGATACGCGGAGATACCTTACGGTTATCCACACCCTTTTGTCATCCAGAGGCGGTGGGCCCGATGACAAGCAGAGACCAGGTTTGGTCATTCTGCACCCTTGTATCATCCAGAGGCGGCGGGCCCGATGATACGCGGAGATACCTTACGGTTATCCACACCCTTTTGTCATCCAGAGGCGGCGGGCCCGATGGCAAGCAGAGACCAAGTTTGGTCATTCTGCACCCTTGTATCATCCAGAGGCGGCGGGCCCGATGACAAGCAGAGACCAAGTTTGGTCATTCTGCACCCTTGTATCATCCAGAGGCGGCGGGCCCGATGATACGCGGAGATACCTTACGGTTATCCGCACCCTTTTGTCATCCAGAGGCGGCGGGCCCGATGACAAGCAGAGACCAAGTTTGGTCATTCTGCACCCTTGTATCATCCAGAGGCGGCGGGCCCGATGATACGCGGAGATACCTTACGGTTATCCACACCCTTTTGTCATCCAGAGGCGGCGGGCCCGATGACAAGCAGAGACCAAGTTTGGTCATTCTGCACCCTTGTATCATCCAGAGGCGGCGGGCCCGATGACAAGCAGAGACCAAGTTTGGTCATTCTGCACCCTTGTATCATCTAGAGGCGGCGGGCCCGATGATACGCGTAAATACCCGAGTGGTTATCCGTATAAACATTCTTTTGCTATCTGTAAGACAGAATGCTTGATAGCATGCAGAGGCTGACACAGTCTTCTGCACCTTTTGTTCCTCCGGGAACAACAAGTCATTTACATGCGGAAATTTCATGGTCACCCGCGATTCTCGTCAACCGAGAGGAGCGAAATTAGTGTCATACACTGATTTTCGTCCGGGGACCTTTGCTTGATGACATGCGACCATTCTTTGGTCCTTGTGAGGTGCTTGGCATCCATCATTAGGCAATTTGTGAAATTCTAGGAACGACAAGTCATGGTCACCCGTGACTCTCGTCAACCGGGAGGAGCGAAATTAGTGTCATACCCTAATTTTCGTCCGGGGACCTTTGCTTGATGACATGCGACCTTTCTTTGGTCCTTGTGAGGTGCTTGGCACCCATCATTAGGCAATTTGTGAAATTCTGGGGACAACAAGTCATTTGCATATGGAGATTTTATGGTCACCCGCGACTCTCGTCAAATCGAGAGGAACGAAATTAGTGTCTTATCTTTACTTTCCTTTTATCTCCAATAAAAGACAAGTAAAGAGGGGCAACTGTCATACCCTAATTTCATCCGGGGACCTTTGCTTGATGACATGCGACCTTTCTTTGGTCCTTGTGAGGTTCTTGGCACCCATCATTAGGCAATTTGTGAAATTCCAGGACATGCTGGAAAACCAAAAAAATATTGATGCACAATCCGTAAGTTTCCGTGACGCACCGGAAATCAAATGGAAGCATCGTTGCATAATTAAGTGAGGTTCCGTAACATTTCGTAAGTCAAAAAGGGGATGATTATGTAATCCGCAAGGTTCCGTAACATTACGGAAAGAAAACAAGTATCGTTACGAAATTCGTAAGTTTCCGTAACTTTACGAAAAAAGAATCACCAAAAAAACAGCAGAGGGGGGGTGTACTTAGTAAAAATAGGGGTGCAAATAGCACCCAGGCCCACTTGGGCCCTCCAGAATATTCCTCCAGAAGGCTGTTGCTTCTGGAGGAAGCAACCTGGCTCGCCTGGGCGAGCTGGGCGGCAACCACCTCCCCTATTTTGCTATAAATAGGGGAGGAAGTGAAGAAGAAAGGGGTTCAGCCCCTTTGGCACTTCTCTCTCTTTCGAATTTGCTTGGAAAAATTGTTTCCGTGAAGAAAATCTAAGCCGAGGCGCTTCCGAAACGTTTCCGTAACGTTTTCCGTGAGGAATTTCGCAAAGGTTTCAACCGTTCTTCGACGTTCTTCATTCGTTCTTCATCGTTCTTCGATCTTCAACGGGTAAGTACCTCGAACCAAGCTTTTCGATTCATTCTATGCACCCATGGTGGTCCACATTGTGTTTCGTGCATTTTTATTCTCGTTTTGTTTACTTTTTATACCCCCTGTTGACGTGCTTAAGCCATTTTACTTAAGTCATTTCTCGCTTAACTTAAAAATAAAATAAATTTCCACCGAACGTTTGAATTGTATTATCCATTAACTTCGGTTAAAATAAATTCCGACCGTTCGGTCGTGCCGTAACCACGTTGGAAATCAAAAAAGAGGTAAAAAATAATATAATAATAAAAAAAAACATCTTTTAGTAAAATAAAGCGGAAAATCAATCGGACGTTTTCTCTTTGGGACTTCTCATTCTTAATCGAATTGATTAATAACTAAAGTGAAACTAAGGCTAAAATCAACTCGCCTAGTCAAGTTCGTCCACAAAAATAGGCTTTTGAAGTTTGTCATTTCAAATTTCTCACTAAGTAAAATGGATCATTTTTAAGGTCCAACGCCTTAAAATGATCACCACTTAAGTAAAAAAGGAATCGCTTGATAAGCAAGAACTACGTAGGTCTGATTTCCTCATCGCAATTGAGGATACGTAGGAGCAAAAGCCCCGCTTTTGTCGACCACCCCAAGAGATCGTTAATGGTCCAATGCCTTAACGTTTCTCTCCTTTCAAAAACAAGAGATCGTTAATGGTCCAACGCCTTAACGTTTCTCTCCTTTCAAAATCAAAAGACCGTTTAATGGTCCAACACCTTAAATGACCTTTTGTTCAATAAAAACATATTTTGCAAAAAAGACAAAAACAACTTAACCAAACACTTTGTTCCGAAAGAACTACGTAGGTCTGATTTCCTCATCGCAATTGAGGAATACGTAGGAGCAAAGGGAAACACCCTTGTCGACCACAAAAAGGAAAAAAAAAATATAAAAAGGGTATAAAGGATATAAGAACATAAAAAGGGAACATAAAAAATCAAAGTCATGTTTGCACATTCGATTAAAGGCTGCCGTCCCTTGGGACGGACGTGTGGGGTGCTAATACCTTCCCCGTGCGTAAATACAACTCCCGAACCTTTCACTTAAAAGTTCGTAGATCGCGTCTTTTCCGGTTTTTCCGACGTTTTCCTTGAATAAACGTTGGTGGCGACTCCGCGCGTATTCCTTTCGTGGAACACGCATCCCGCGAGTCTCGCGTCGCCCTCCCGCCGAAGGGTAGGTTGCGACAATGTGTCCTCCACTTACGAGTTTGGAGCTGTGTTTCATGATTTCCTAAGTGTGGACCCTCAAGGCAATCCTCCATTCTCACCCTTTTTCGGAGCCCCATGAACGTTATTGCCTAGGGCTATTCGTGTGTCTTCCACTTTCGAGTTTGGAGTTGTGTTTCATGATTGCCTAAGTGCGGACACTCAAGGCAATCCTCCATTCTCACCCTTTTTCGGAGCCCCATGAACGTTATTGCCTAGAGCTGTTCATGTGTCCTCAATTTTCGAGTTTTGAGATGCGTTTCATGATTGCCTAAGTGCGGACCCTCAAGGCAATCCTCCATTCTCACCCTTTTTCGGAGCCCCATGAACGTTATTGCCTAGGGCATTTCGTGTGTCCTCCACTTTCGAGTTTGGACTTGTGTTTCATGAGTGGCTAAGTGCGGACCCTCAAGGCAATCCTCCATTCTCACCCTTTATCGGAGCCCCATGAACGTTATTTCCTAGGGCTATTCGTGTGTCCTCCACTTTCGAGTTTGGAGTTTTGTTTCATGAGTGCCTAACTGCGGACCCTCAAGGCAATCCTCCATTCTCACCCATTTTTGGAGCCCCATGAACGTTATTGCCTAGGGCTGTTCATGTGTCCTCCACTTTCGAGTTTGGAGCTGTGTTTCATGATTTCCTAAGTGTGGACCCTCAAGGCAATCCTCCATTCTCACCCTTTTTCGGAGCCACATGAACGTTATTGCCTAGGGCTATTCGTGTGTCTTCCACTTTCGAGTTTGGAGTTGTGTTTCATGATTGCCTAAGTGCGGACACACAAGGCAATCCTCCATTCTCACCCTTTTTCGGAGCCCCATGAACGTTATTGCCTAGAGCTGTTCATGTGTCCTCAATTTTCGAGTTTTGAGATGCGTTTCATGATTGCCTAAGTGCGGACCCTCAAGGAAATCCTCCATTCTCACCCTTTTTCGGAGCCCCATGAACGTTATTGCCTAGGGAATTTCGTGTGTCCTCCACTTTCGAGTTTGGACTTGTGTTTCATGAGTGGCTAAGTGCGGACCCTCAAGGCAATCCTCCATTCTCACCCATTTTCGGAGCCCCATGAACGTTATTGCCTAGGGCTGTTCGTGTGTCCTCCACTTTCGAGTTTGAAGCTGTGTTTCATGATTTCCTAAGTGTGGACCCTCAAAACAATCCTCCATTCTCACCCTTTTTCGGAGCCCCATGAACGTTATTGCCTAGGGCATTTCGTGTGTCCTCCACTTTCGAGTTTGGAGTTTTGTTTCATGAGTGCCTAACTGCGGACCCTCAAGGCAATCCTCCATTCTCACCCATTTTCGGAGCCCCATGAACGTTATTGCCTAGGGCTGTTCATGTGTCCTCCACTTTCGAGTTTGGAGCTGTGTTTCATGATTTCCTAAGTGTGGACCATCAAGGCAATCCTCCATTCTCACCCTTTTTCGGAGCCACATGAACGTTATTGCCTAGGGCTGTTCGTGTGTCCTCCACTTTCGAGTTTGGAGTTTTGCTTCATGAGTGCCTAACTGCGGACCCTCAAGGCAATCCTCCATTCTCACCCATTTTCGGAGCCCCATGAACGTTATTGCCTAGGGCTGTTCATGTGTCCTCCACTTTCGAGTTTGGAGCTGTGTTTCATGATTTCCTAAGTGCGGACCCTCAAGGCAATCCTCCATTCTCACCCATTTTTGGAGCCCCATGAACGTTATTGCCTAGGGCTGTTCATGTGTCCTCCACTTTCGAGTTTGGAGCTGTGTTTCATGATTTCCTAAGTGTGGACCCTCAAGGCAATCCTCCATTCTCACCCTTTTTCGGAGCCCCATGAACGTTATTGCCTTGGGCTATTCGTGTGTCTTCCACTTTCGAGTTTGGAGTTGTGTTTCATGATTGCCTAAGTGCGGACACTCAAGGCAATCCTCCATTCTCACCCTTTTTCGGAGCCCCATGAACGTTATTGCCTAGAGCTGTTCATGTGTCCTCAATTTTTGAGTTTTGAGATGCGTTTCATGATTGCCTAAGTGCGGACCCTCAAGGCAATCCTCCATTCTCACCCTTTTTCGGAGCCCCATGAACGTTATTGCCTAGGGCATTTCGTGTGTCCTCCACTTTCGAGTTTGGACTTGTGTTTCATGAGTGGCTAAGTGCGGACCCTCAAGGCAATCCTCCATTCTCACCCTTTATCGGAGCCCCATGAACGTTATTTCCTAGGGCTGTTCGTGTGTCCTCCACTTTCGAGTTTGGAGTTTTGTTTCATGAGTGCCTAACTGCGGACCCTCAAGGCAATCCTCCATTCTCACCCATTTTTGGAGCCCCATGAACGTTATTGCCTAGGGCTGTTCATGTGTCCTCCACTTTCGAGTTTGGAGCTGTGTTTCATGATTTCCTAAGTGTGGACCCTCAAGGCAATCCTCCATTCTCACCCTTTTTCGGAGCCACATGAACGTTTTTGCCTAGGGCTATTCGTGTGTCTTCCACTTTCGAGTTTGGAGTTGTGTTTCATGATTGCCTAAGTGCGGACACTCAAGGCAATCCTCCATTCTCACCCTTTTTCGGAGCCCCATGAACGTTATTGCCTAGAGCTGTTCATGTGTCCTCAATTTTCGAGTTTTGAGATGCGTTTCATGATTGCCTAAGTGCGGACCCTCAAGGAAATCCTCCATTCTCACCCTTTTTCGGAGCCCCATGAACGTTATTGCCTAGGGCATTTCGTGTGTCCTCCACTTTCGAGTTTGGACTTGTGTTTCATGAGTGGCTAAGTGCGGACCCTCAAGGCAATCCTCCATTCTCACCCTTTTTCGGAGCCCCATGAACGTTATTGCCTTGGGCTATTCGTGTGTCTTCCACTTTCGAGTTTGGAGTTGTGTTTCATGATTGCCTAAGTGCGGACACTCAAGGCAATCCTCCATTCTCACCCTTTTTCGGAGCCCCATGAACGTTATTGCCTAGAGCTGTTCATGTGTCCTCAATTTTCGAGTTTTGAGATGCGTTTCATGATTGCCTAAGTGCGGACCCTCAAGGCAATCCTCCATTCTCACCCTTTTTCGGAGCCCCATGAACGTTATTGCCTAGGGCATTTCGTGTGTCCTCCACTTTCGAGTTTGGACTTGTGTTTCATGAGTGGCTAAGTGCGGACCCTCAAGGCAATCCTCCATTCTCACCCTTTATCGTAGCCCCATGAACGTTATTTCCTAGGGCTGTTCGTGTGTCCTCCACTTTCGAGTTTGGAGTTTTGTTTCATGAGTGCCTAACTGCGGACCTTCAAGGCAATCCTCCATTCTCACCCATTTTTGGAGCCCCATGAACGTTATTGCCTAGGGCTGTTCATGTGTCCTCCACTTTCGAGTTTGGAGCTGTGTTTCATGATTTCCTAAGTGTGGACCCTCAAGGCAATCCTCCATTCTCACCCTTTTTCGGAGCCACATGAACGTTATTGCCTAGGGCTATTCGTGTGTCTTCCACTTTCGAGTTTGGAGTTGTGTTTCATGATTGCCTAAGTGCGGACACACAAGGCAATCCTCCATTCTCACCCTTTTTCGGAGCCCCATGAACGTTATTGCCTAGAGCTGTTCATGTGTCCTCAATTTTCGAGTTTTGAGATGCGTTTCATGATTCCCTAAGTGCGGACCCTCAAGGAAATCCTCCATTCTCACCCTTTTTCGGAGCCCCATGAACGTTATTGCCTAGGGCATTTCGTGTGTCCTCCACTTTCGAGTTTGGACTTGTGTTTCATGAGTGGCTAAGTGCGGACCCTCAAGGCAATCCTCCATTCTCACCCATTTTCGGAGCCCCATGAACGTTATTGCCTAGGGCTGTTCGTGTGTCCTCCACTTTCGAGTTTGAAGCTGTGTTTCATGATTTCCTAAGTGTGGACCCTCAAAACAATCCTCCATTCTCACCCTTTTTCGGAGCCCCATGAACGTTATTGCCTAGGGCATTTCGTGTGTCCTCCACTTTCGAGTTTGGAGTTTTGTTTCATGAGTGCCTAACTGCGGACCCTCAAGGCAATCCTCCATTCTCACCCATTTTCGGAGCCCCATGAACGTTATTGCCTAGGGCTGTTCATGTGTCCTCCACTTTCGAGTTTGGAGCTGTGTTTCATGATTTCCTAAGTGTGGACCATCAAGGCAATCCTCCATTCTCACCCTTTTTCGGAGCCACATGAACGTTATTGCCTAGGGCTGTTCGTGTGTCCTCCACTTTCGAGTTTGGAGTTTTGCTTCATGAGTGCCTAACTGCGGACCCTCAAGGCAATCCTCCATTCTCACCCATTTTCGGAGCCCCATGAACGTTATTGCCTAGGGCTGTTCATGTGTCCTCCACTTTCGAGTTTGGAGCTGTGTTTCATGATTTCCTAAGTGCGGACCCTCAAGGCAATCCTCCATTCTCACCCATTTTTGGAGCCCCATGAACGTTATTGCCTAGGGCTGTTCATGTGTCCTCCACTTTCGAGTTTGGAGCTGTGTTTCATGATTTCCTAAGTGTGGACCCTCAAGGCAATCCTCCATTCTCACCCTTTTTCGGAGCCCCATGAACGTTATTGCCTAGGGCTATTCGTGTGTCTTCCACTTTCGAGTTTGGAGTTGTGTTTCATGATTGCCTAAGTGCGGACACTCAAGGCAATCCTCCATTCTCACCCTTTTTCGGAGCCCCATGAACGTTATTGCCTAGAGCTGTTCATGTGTCCTCAATTTTCGAGTTTTGAGATGCGTTTCATGATTGCCTAATTGCGGACCCTCAAGGCAATCCTCCATTCTCACCCTTTTTCGGAGCCCCATGAACGTTATTGCCTAGGGCATTTCGTGTGTCCTCCACTTTCGAGTTTGGACTTGTGTTTCATGAGTGGCTAAGTGCGGACCCTCAAGGCAATCCTCCATTCTCACCCTTTATCGGAGCCCCATGAACGTTATTTCCAAGGGCTATTCGTGTGTCCTCCACTTTCGAGTTTGGAGTTGTGTTTCATGATTGCCTAAGTGCGGACACACAAGGCAATCCTCCATTCTCACCCTTTTTCGGCGCCCCATGAACGTTATTGCCTAGAGCTGTTCATGTGTCCTCAATTTTCGAGTTTTGAGATGCGTTTCATGATTGCCTAAGTGCGGACCCTCAAGGAAATCCTCCATTCTCACCCTTTTTCGGAGCCCCATGAACGTTATTGCCTAGGGCATTTCGTGTGTCCTCCACTTTCGAGTTTGGACTTGTGTTTCATGAGTGGCTAAGTGCGGACCCTCAAGGCAATCCTCCATTCTCACGCATTTTCGGAGCCCCATGAACGTTATTGCCTAGGGCTGTTCGTGTGTCCTCCACTTTCGAGTTTGAAGCTGTGTTTCATGATTTCCTAAGTGTGGACCCTCAAAACAATCCTCCATTCTCACCCTTTTTCGGAGCCCCATCAACGTTATTGCCTAGGGCATTTCGTGTGTCCTCCACTTTCGAGTTTGGAGTTTTGTTTCATGAGTGCCTAACTGCGGACCCTCAAGGCAATCCTCCATTCTCACCCATTTTCGGAGCCCCATGAACGTTATTGCCTAGGGTTGTTCATGTGTCCTCCACTTTCGAGTTTGGAGCTGTGTTTCATGATTTCCTAAGTGTGGACCATCAAGGCAATCCTCCATTCTCACCCTTTTTCGGAGCCACATGAACGTTATTGCCTAGGGCTGTTCGTGTGTCCTCCACTTTCGAGTTTGGAGTTTTGCTTCATGAGTGCCTAACTGCGGACCCTCAAGGCAATCCTCCATTCTCACCCATTTTCGGAGCCCCATGAACGTTATTGCCTAGGGCTGTTCATGTGTCCTCCACTTTCCG
>NW_021144106.1:0-10648 GCF_004193775.1 Glycine soja
AGAGTAAATGAGAACATGCCGGTGTCGCCGAAAACACTTCGGTTGAGCTCGCAACGAAAAAACCTAGCGACCTACATTGAAAATTTTATAGGCGACACCCAAAACAGCAAAACATCCTTTACCGTAACGGCCAGCGTTTGTAAAGAAATGCGCAATGTCGGCCCGGAAAAATATCAGTCACGGCTATTTAACTACCAGATGTCGGCATATTGTTTTTTCTATTCAATCCCTGAATAATACTTGGATGATATCTGTTAGGAAATGTTCGACCGGAGTCATCCCGGTCATGCTTCTTTTTCAGACCTCGGTCGGTCATCCTTCCTGGCCGACGTCGGCTAGCATTTTTCTTTTCCTGTCAATATCGGTGAATCATGTTTTTTATGCCGAGGTGGGCTAATGTTTTCCTGGCCGACAAAATGAGAACATGCCAGTCGGCCGAAACACAACTTCGGTTCAGTTCGCACGAAGAAACCTAGCCGAACTGCATTGTAAATTTTTTAGGCAACATCGAACAAAAAAACTTCCTCTGCCGTAAAAAAGATATTATCGGCCAGTGTTTGTAAAAAAATTGCGCAATGTCGGCTGAAAAATATCCGTCGGGGCTATTTAACTCCGATGTCGGCTATTGTTTTTTCTATTCCACCCCTGAATTATATTTGGATGATGCCTATTAGGAAATGTTCGGTCGGGGTCATCCGGTCATGCTTCTTTTTGAGGCCTCGATCTGTCGTCTTTCCTAGCCGGCCGACGTCGGCTAGCATTTTTTTCGATCAATATCTGTGTGAATCATGTTTTTTTTTTGCCAAGGAGGGCTAATGTTTTCGTGGCCGACAAAATGAGAACATGCCAGTGTCGGCCGAAACACAATCCCGCACGAAAAACCCTAGCCGACCTACATTGTAATTTTTTCAGGCAATACCGAGCGACAAAACTTCGTCTACCATGAGAAATATTATCGGCCAGTGTTTGTAAAAAAATTCCGCAATCTTGGCTGTAAAATATCAGTCGGGGCTTTACAACGACCGATGTCGGGTATTGTTTTTCCAATTAATCCCTTACTAATTTTTGGTGTTGGTTTATTAGGAAATGTTCGATCGGCGTCACCGGGTGATGATTTTTATTTTAGACCTCGATCGGTCACCTTTCCCGGACGACATCGGCTATCGTTTTTTTTTCCAATCAGTATCGGAGAATAATGATTTTTTGCCGAGGTGGGTTAATGTTTCCTGGCAGAGTAAATGAGAACATGCCGGTGTCGGCCGAAAAACAACTTCGGTTGAGCTCGCACGAAAAAACCTAGCCGACCTACATTGAAAATTTTATAGGCGACACCCAAAACAGCAAAACATCCTTTACCGTAACGGCCAGCGTTTGTAAAAGAAATTGCGCAATGTCGGCCGAAAAATATCAGTCACGGCTATTTAACTACCGATGTCGGCCTATTGTTTTTTCTATTCAATCCTGAAATAATACTTGGATGATATCTGTTAGGAAATGTTCGACCGGAGTCATCCGGTCATGCTTCTTTTTCAGACCTCGGCTCGGTCATCTTTCCTGGCCGACGTCGGCTAGCCATTTTTCTTTTCCTGTCAATATCGTGAACTGTTTTTTATGCCGAGGTGGGCTAATGTTTTCCTGGCCGACAAAATGAGAACATGCCAGTCGGCCGAAACACAACTTCGGTTCAGTTCGCACGAAGAAACCTAGCCGAACTGCATTGTAAATTTTTTAGGCAACATCGAACAAAAAAAGCTTCCTCTGCCGTAAAAAAGATATTATCGGCCAGTGTTTGTAAAAAAATTGCGCAATGTCGGCTGAAAAATATCCGTCGGGGCTATTTAACTGCCGATGTCGGCTATTGTTTTTTCTATTCCACCCCTGAATTATATTTGGATGATGCCTATTAGGAAATGTTCGGTCGGGGTCATCCGGTCATGCTTCTTTTTGAGGCCTCGATCTGTCGTCTTTCCTAGCCGGCCGACGTCGGCTAGCATTTTTTTCGATCAATATCTGTGTGAATCATGTTTTTTTTTGCCAAGGAGGGCTAATGTTTTCGTGGCCGACAAAATGAGAACATGCCAGTGTCGGCCGAAACACAATCCCGCACGAAAAACCCTAGCCGACCTACATTGTAATTTTTTCAGGCAATACCGAGCGACAAAACTTCGTCTGCCATGAAGAAATATTATCGGCCAGTGTTTGTAAAAAAATTCCGCAATCTTGGCTGTAAAATATCAGTCGGGGCTTTACAACGACCGATGTCGGGTATTGTTTTTCCAAATTAATCCCTTACTAATCTTTTGGTGTTGTTTATTAGGAAATGTTCGATCGGCGTCACCGGGTGATGATTTTTATTTTAGACCTCGATCGGTCACCTTTCCCGGACGACATCGGCTATCGTTTTTTTTTCCAATCAGTATCGGAGAATAATGATTTTTTGCCGAGGTGGGTTAATGTTTTCCTGGCAGAGTAAATGAGAACATGCCGGTGTCGGCCGAAAAACAACTTCGGTTGAGCTCGCACGAAAAAACCTAGCCGACCTACATTGAAAATTTTATAGGCGACACCCAAAACAGCAAAACATCCTTTACCGTAAAGAAATATTAACGGCCAGCGTTTGTAAAAGAAATTGCGCAATGTCGGCCGAAAAATATCAGTCACGGCTATTTAACTACCGATGTCGGCTATTGTTTTTTCTATTCAATCCCTGAATAATACTTGGATGATATCTGTTAGGAAATGTTCGACCGGAGTCATCCGGTCATGCTTCTTTTTCAGACCTCGGTCGGTCATCCTTCCTGGCCGACGTCGGCTAGCATTTTTCTTTTCCTGTCAATATCGGTGAATCATGTTTTTTATGCCGAGGTGGGCTAATGTTTTCCTGGCCGACAAAATGAGAACATGCCAGTCGGCCGAAACACAACTTCGGTTCAGTTCGCACGAAGAAACCTAGCCGAACTGCATTGTAAATTTTTTAGGCAACATCGAACAAAAAAAGCTTCCTCTGCCGTAAAAAAGATATTATCGGCCAGTGTTTGTAAAAAAATTGCGCAATGTCGGCTGAAAAATATCCGTCGGGGCTATTTAACTGCCGATGTCGGCTATTGTTTTTTCTATTCCACCCCTGAATTATATTTGGATGATGCCTATTAGGAAATGTTCGGTCGGGGTCATCCGGTCATGCTTCTTTTTGAGGCCTCGATCTGTCGTCTTTCCTAGCCGGCCGACGTCGGCTAGCATTTTTTTCGATCAATATCTGTGTGAATCATGTTTTTTTTTGCCAAGGAGGGCTAATGTTTTCGTGGCCGACAAAATGAGAACATGCCAGTGTCGGCCGAAACACAATCCCGCACGAAAAACCCTAGCCGACCTACATTGTAATTTTTTCAGGCAATACCGAGCGACAAAACTTCGTCTGCCATGAAGAAATATTATCGGCCAGTGTTTGTAAAAAAATTCCGCAATCTTGGCTGTAAAATATCAGTCGGGGCTTTACAACGACCGATGTCGGGTATTGTTTTTCCAAATTAATCCCTTACTAATCTTTTGGTGTTGTTTATTAGGAAATGTTCGATCGGCGTCACCGGGTGATGATTTTTATTTTAGACCTCGATCGGTCACCTTTCCCGGACGACATCGGCTATCGTTTTTTTTTCCAATCAGTATCGGAGAATAATGATTTTTTGCCGAGGTGGGTTAATGTTTTCCTGGCAGAGTAAATGAGAACATGCCGGTGTCGGCCGAAAAACAACTTCGGTTGAGCTCGCACGAAAAAACCTAGCCGACCTACATTGAAAATTTTATAGGCGACACCCAAAACAGCAAAACATCCTTTACCGTAAAGAAATATTAACGGCCAGCGTTTGTAAAAGAAATTGCGCAATGTCGGCCGAAAAATATCAGTCACGGCTATTTAACTACCGATGTCGGCTATTGTTTTTTCTATTCAATCCCTGAATAATACTTGGATGATATCTGTTAGGAAATGTTCGACCGGAGTCATCCGGTCATGCTTCTTTTTCAGACCTCGGTCGGTCATCCTTCCTGGCCGACGTCGGCTAGCATTTTTCTTTTCCTGTCAATATCGGTGAATCGTGTTTTTTATGCCGAGGTGGGCTAATGTTTTCCTGGCCGACAAAATGAGAACATGCCAGTCGGCCGAAACACAACTTCGGTTCAGTTCGCACGAAGAAACCTAGCCGAACTGCATTGTAAATTTTTTAGGCAACATCGAACAAAAAAAGCTTCCTCTGCCGTAAAAAAGATATTATCGGCCAGTGTTTGTAAAAAAATTGCGCAATGTCGGCTGAAAAATATCCGTCGGGGCTATTTAACTGCCGATGTCGGCTATTGTTTTTTCTATTCCACCCCTGAATTATATTTGGATGATGCCTATTAGGAAATGTTCGGTCGGGGTCATCCGGTCATGCTTCTTTTTGAGGCCTCGATCTGTCGTCTTTCCTAGCCGGCCGACGTCGGCTAGCATTTTTTTCGATCAATATCTGTGTGAATCATGTTTTTTTTTGCCAAGGAGGGCTAATGTTTTCGTGGCCGACAAAATGAGAACATGCCAGTGTCGGCCGACACACAATCCCGCACGAAAAACCCTAGCCGACCTACATTGTAATTTTTTCAGGCAATACCGAGCGACAAAACTTCGTCTGCCATGAAGAAATATTATCGGCCAGTGTTTGTAAAAAAATTCCGCAATCTTGGCTGTAAAATATCAGTCGGGGCTTTACAACGACCGATGTCGGGTATTGTTTTTCCAAATTAATCCCTTACTAATCTTTTGGTGTTGTTTATTAGGAAATGTTCGATCGGCGTCACCGGGTGATGATTTTTATTTTAGACCTCGATCGGTCACCTTTCCCGGACGACATCGGCTATCGTTTTTTTTTCCAATCAGTATCGGAGAATAATGATTTTTTGCCGAGGTGGGTTAATGTTTTCCTGGCAGAGTAAATGAGAACATGCCGGTGTCGGCCGAAAAACAACTTCGGTTGAGCTCGCACGAAAAAACCTAGCCGACCTACATTGAAAATTTTATAGGCGACACCCAAAACAGCAAAACATCCTTTACCGTAAAGAAATATTAACGGCCAGCGTTTGTAAAAGAAATTGCGCAATGTCGGCCGAAAAATATCAGTCACGGCTATTTAACTACCGATGTCGGCTATTGTTTTTTCTATTCAATCCCTGAATAATACTTGGATGATATCTGTTAGGAAATGTTCGACCGGAGTCATCCGGTCATGCTTCTTTTTCAGACCTCGGTCGGTCATCCTTCCTGGCCGACGTCGGCTAGCATTTTTCTTTTCCTGTCAATATCGGTGAATCATGTTTTTTATGCCGAGGTGGGCTAATGTTTTCCTGGCCGACAAAATGAGAACATGCCAGTCGGCCGAAACACAACTTCGGTTCAGTTCGCACGAAGAAACCTAGCCGAACTGCATTGTAAATTTTTTAGGCAACATCGAACAAAAAAAGCTTCCTCTGCCGTAAAAAAGATATTATCGGCCAGTGTTTGTAAAAAAATTGCGCAATGTCGGCTGAAAAATATCCGTCGGGGCTATTTAACTGCCGATGTCGGCTATTGTTTTTTCTATTCCACCCCTGAATTATATTTGGATGATGCCTATTAGGAAATGTTCGGTCGGGGTCATCCGGTCATGCTTCTTTTTGAGGCCTCGATCTGTCGTCTTTCCTAGCCGGCCGACGTCGGCTAGCATTTTTTTCGATCAATATCTGTGTGAATCATGTTTTTTTTTGCCAAGGAGGGCTAATGTTTTCGTGGCCGACAAAATGAGAACATGCCAGTGTCGGCCGAAACACAATCCCGCACGAAAAACCCTAGCCGACCTACATTGTAATTTTTTCAGGCAATACCGAGCGACAAAACTTCGTCTGCCATGAAGAAATATTATCGGCCAGTGTTTGTAAAAAAATTCCGCAATCTTGGCTGTAAAATATCAGTCGGGGCTTTACAACGACCGATGTCGGGTATTGTTTTTCCAAATTAATCCCTTACTAATCTTTTGGTGTTGTTTATTAGGAAATGTTCGATCGGCGTCACCGGGTGATGATTTTTATTTTAGACCTCGATCGGTCACCTTTCCCGGACGACATCGGCTATCGTTTTTTTTTCCAATCAGTATCGGAGAATAATGATTTTTTGCCGAGGTGGGTTAATGTTTTCCTGGCAGAGTAAATGAGAACATGCCGGTGTCGGCCGAAAAACAACTTCGGTTGAGCTCGCACGAAAAAACCTAGCCGACCTACATTGAAAATTTTATAGGCGACACCCAAAACAGCAAAACATCCTTTACCGTAAAGAAATATTAACGGCCAGCGTTTGTAAAAGAAATTGCGCAATGTCGGCCGAAAAATATCAGTCACGGCTATTTAACTACCGATGTCGGCTATTGTTTTTTCTATTCAATCCCTGAATAATACTTGGATGATATCTGTTAGGAAATGTTCGACCGGAGTCATCCGGTCATGCTTCTTTTTCAGACCTCGGTCGGTCATCCTTCCTGGCCGACGTCGGCTAGCATTTTTCTTTTCCTGTCAATATCGGTGAATCGTGTTTTTTATGCCGAGGTGGGCTAATGTTTTCCTGGCCGACAAAATGAGAACATGCCAGTCGGCCGAAACACAACTTCGGTTCAGTTCGCACGAAGAAACCTAGCCGAACTGCATTGTAAATTTTTTAGGCAACATCGAACAAAAAAAGCTTCCTCTGCCGTAAAAAAGATATTATCGGCCAGTGTTTGTAAAAAATTGCGCAATGTCGGCTGAAAAATATCCGTCGGGGCTATTTAACTGCCGATGTCGGCTATTGTTTTTTCTATTCCACCCCTGAATTATATTTGGATGATGCCTATTAGGAAATGTTCGGTCGGGGTCATCCGGTCATGCTTCTTTTTGAGGCCTCGATCTGTCGTCTTTCCTAGCCGGCCGACGTCGGCTAGCATTTTTTTCGATCAATATCTGTGTGAATCATGTTTTTTTTTGCCAAGGAGGGCTAATGTTTTCGTGGCCGACAAAATGAGAACATGCCAGTGTCGGCCGAAACACAATCCCGCACGAAAAACCCTAGCCGACCTACATTGTAATTTTTTCAGGCAATACCGAGCGACAAAACTTCGTCTGCCATGAAGAAATATTATCGGCCAGTGTTTGTAAAAAAATTCCGCAATCTTGGCTGTAAAATATCAGTCGGGGCTTTACAACGACCGATGTCGGGTATTGTTTTTCCAAATTAATCCCTTACTAATCTTTTGGTGTTGTTTATTAGGAAATGTTCGATCGGCGTCACCGGGTGATGATTTTTATTTTAGACCTCGATCGGTCACCTTTTGATGAGGACATGACCAAGAGCAAGGGCAAGGATCCACTTGAAGGACTTGGAGGACCTATGACAAGGGCTAGAGCAAGGAAAGCCAAGGAAGCTCTTCAACAAGTGCTGTCCATACTGTTTGAATACAAGCCCAAGTTTCAAGGAGAAAAGTCCAAGGTTGTGAGTTGTATCATGGGCCAAATGGAGGAGGACGAAATGACACCACTTTGTTTCAATTTTAGAGTGTTTAGTTTGTCTAAATAATGGCCCAATCCTTGTAAAGTTGGCTGACCAAAAATATGTTTTGGGTTAATCAACTAAAAGGGCTTTAGTTAGGTTTAGTTCAAGTTGTAATAAGGGCCCAATTGGCAACCTAGGCATCAGCCTTTTGGGAGACCAAATGGTGGCTGACTTGTTGGCTGTTGGGGGTGACTTTTGGTTGCCACAATTTCAGTTACACTCAGCCATTAAGTTTTTTTAATTCCCTAGGTTAATGGCATTAAGTTATTTTAATTCTAGGTTAGTGGGTCATTACTAAAATCTGCTGTAAAGCTTCTATATAAGCTGAACCATTTTATCAATAAACACAAGTTGAGTTTTATTCAGAAAATTAGAGTTTATCTCTTTTATCTTAGTGAGAGTGATTCTCCTAAATTCTTGAGTGATTCAAGAACACCTTGGCTGTATCAAAGGACTTTCACAACCTTTGTGTGTTGCCCTCGCTGGAAAGAGTGATTCTTTCCTTCCTTTCATCATCACCCTTGTTCTTTCAAACCACAATTCCAGAAAATCCACCTCTGCCCAGAATTATCTCGTGGCCATCACTTCCATTTTACGCACTCAAATTAAGTGATTCTTGAGCCTAAATTGAATTTCAAAACGAGACCTTTCACCTCGTTTTGGAATCACCTCATTTGGAGCCCTGTAGCTTCAGTTATTGCCATTTCTATATTTCTGTCCAGCCACCACTTAACCTACGTTTTACCATCCCATTCATCCATTTTATGCCAAGAACCACCTTATTAAGACCCACGAAATTAGCCACCTTATTTTCCATCCTTTCCTTAATCAATTTCCGCATTTTCCATCAAGGTTTAATCCTAGATGATCCTAAGTCAGCCCTTGTGCCATGAGGGTTCATATCACCTTTCCCGGACGACATCGGCTATCGTTTTTTTTTCCAATCAGTATCGGAGAATAATGATTTTTTGCCGAGGTGGGTTAATGTTTTCCTGGCAGAGTAAATGAGAACATGCCGGTGTCGGCCGAAAAACAACTTCGGTTGAGCTCGCACGAAAAAACCTAGCCGACCTACATTGAAAATTTTATAGGCGACACCCAAAACAGCAAAACATCCTTTACCGTAAAGAAATATTAACGGCCAGCGTTTGTAAAAGAAATTGCGCAATGTCGGCCGAAAAATATCAGTCACGGCTATTTAACTACCGATGTCGGCTATTGTTTTTTCTATTCAATCCCTGAATAATACTTGGATGATATCTGTTAGGAAATGTTCGACCGGAGTCATCCGGTCATGCTTCTTTTTCAGACCTCGGTCGGTCATCCTTCCTGGCCGACGTCGGCTAGCATTTTTCTTTTCCTGTCAATATCGGTGAATCATGTTTTTTATGCCGAGGTGGGCTAATGTTTTCCTGGCCGACAAAATGAGAACATGCCAGTCGGCCGAAACACAACTTCGGTTCAGTTCGCACGAAGAAACCTAGCCGAACTGCATTGTAAATTTTTTAGGCAACATCGAACAAAAAAAGCTTCCTCTGCCGTAAAAAAGATATTATCGGCCAGTGTTTGTAAAAAAATTGCGCAATGTCGGCTGAAAAATATCCGTCGGGGCTATTTAACTGCCGATGTCGGCTATTGTTTTTTCTATTCCACCCCTGAATTATATTTGGATGATGCCTATTAGGAAATGTTCGGTCGGGGTCATCCGGTCATGCTTCTTTTTGAGGCCTCGATCTGTCGTCTTTCCTAGCCGGCCGACGTCGGCTAGCATTTTTTTCGATCAATATCTGTGTGAATCATGTTTTTTTTTGCCAAGGAGGGCTAATGTTTTCGTGGCCGACAAAATGAGAACATGCCAGTGTCGGCCGAAACACAATCCCGCACGAAAAACCCTAGCCGACCTACATTGTAATTTTTTCAGGCAATACCGAGCGACAAAACTTCGTCTGCCATGAAGAAATATTATCGGCCAGTGTTTGTAAAAAAATTCCGCAATCTTGGCTGTAAAATATCAGTCGGGGCTTTACAACGACCGATGTCGGGTATTGTTTTTCCAAATTAATCCCTTACTAATCTTTTGGTGTTGTTTATTAGGAAATGTTCGATCGGCGTCACCGGGTGATGATTTTTATTTTAGACCTCGATCGGTCACCTTTCCCGGACGACATCGGCTATCGTTTTTTTTTCCAATCAGTATCGGAGAATAATGATTTTTTGCCGAGGTGGGTTAATGTTTTCCTGGCAGAGTAAATGAGAACATGCCGGTGTCGGCCGAAAAACAACTTCGGTTGAGCTCGCACGAAAAAACCTAGCCGACCTACATTGAAAATTTTATAGGCGACACCCAAAACAGCAAAACATCCTTTACCGTAAAGAAATATTAACGGCCAGCGTTTGTAAAAGAAATTGCGCAATGTCGGCCGAAAAATATCAGTCACGGCTATTTAACTACCGATGTCGGCTATTGTTTTTTCTATCAATCCCTGAATAATACTTGGATGATATCTGTTAGGAAATGTTCGACCGGAGTCATCCGGTCATGCTTCTTTTTCAGACCTCGGTCGGTCATCCTTCCTGGCCGACGTCGGCTAGCATTTTTCTTTTCCTGTCAATATCGGTGAATCGTGTTTTTTATGCCGAGGTGGGCTAATGTTTTCCTGGCCGACAAAATGAGAACATGCCAGTCGGCCGAAACACAACTTCGGTTCAGTTCGCTACGAAGAAACCTAGCCGAACTGCATTGTAAATTTTTTAGGCAACATCGAACAAAAAAGCTTCCTCTGCCGTAAAAAAGATATTATCGGCCAGTGTTTGTAAAAAAATGCGGCAATGTCGGCTGAAAAATATCCGTCGGGCTATTTAACTGCCGATGTCGGCTATTGTTTTTTCTATTCCACCCCTGAATTATATTTGGATGATGCCTATTTAGAAATGTTCGGTCGGGGTCATCCGGTCATGCTTCTTTTTGAGGCCTCGATCTGTCGTCTTTCCTAGCCGGCGACGTCGGCTAGCATTTTTTTCGATCAATATCTGTGTGAATCATGTTTTTTTTGCAAGGAGGGCTAA